>NW_020941197.1:22053666-22077197 GCF_900497805.2 Vombatus ursinus
CACACACACACACACACACACACACACACACACACTCACATTGGGCAGAGTTTTGTGAGGATTATTCCTTCATGTTTAAGATCTGTTTACCATTGTCTCTATTTGACTTCTGCTTTTACTTTGTGTGAATTTAGAAAGAAATGTCTTAATGGTCTCTCTCTTGTTATTTTGTTGTTTTTGACCTTGGTTCCTAATTATTTTTTTTTACCTTTCTTATGTTTTTATTTTGTTTAAGGTGTTTTAAAGCAAACAACTTCTTTAGGTCTGGGTTTCTTCTTAGGCATATTTTTGAATGCCTCTTTTTATTGGACATCCATCTTTTTTTCATTAATGGTAATGCTCAGATTTGCAAGTCACTACCAAGTGTGGCCTGACATAGATTAAAATGTAATTGAGAAAGATTTAACAAAATAAATAAAAATACATAGGTAATAGTAATGTGTGGCTTTCTAAGTCAGTGTGTGTCAATCAGGAATCCTTTTCTATCTGAGTTTGATATCACTAGATACCAGGAACTCAATCGAGATAAAACATGATGAATTAATACAATCCTTGGAAAAGGAAATGGCAGTGGAGAAGGAAGTAGCAAACCACTCTAGTATCTTTACCAAGAAAATCCTAAATGGGGTATAGTAGAGTAAGACAACTGAAAGGACTGAACAACAAAAACCACTAGACGCTAGGATTTCCAAAAAGGATAAAAACGTGATAAACCAATACAATACTTCCTTAACCCTTCCACGCTGTTGCAACAGGGCTACGCAAGCCAACCCAAGAGCTTGCTACAGAATCCTACGGCCCATCTTTCCTCTCAGCGCCTTGAAGATCGGCACTGCAGAAAGTTGTTCAGGCTATGAAAGCGTCAAAGATGGAAGGGTACAAGGAGTGCTCTGTGTTCCAAAGATGATGAGCTAGAGAACTCAGGAACAGAGGAAATAGGAAAGGATCCATGCATGAGGCTGTGTCGGCACTCCACCAGACTGAGGGAAAGTGCCCAGCATCCAGCTGGGCACAGTTCTGTTCCTCCCCACCTCCCCAGCCCCAGAAGTGACTTTGAGGCAAAGACCAAAGGAAGTAAATGGTCCAGTGTGGGAGACAGCTTTGAGATCCAGCCCCCAGGGGAATTGCCATCAGAAGTAAGGGAATCAGAAAGTGAGCAATAGGAATGGAAGAACAAGTTGTGGTGTGTGATTTTGATGGAATACTGCTGTGCTCTCTAAGTAATGATGAGCTCAGTGCTCTCAGAACAAACATGGAAAGACTTGCACAAAACGAAGATGAGCAAAATGAGCAGAAGCAAGAGAACACTGTAAACAGAAACAGCAGTGTCGTGGAGGCAGCTTTCTATTTGACAAAAACCGCTGGAATAACTCGAAAGTGGTCGATTGTGTTAGACCCGCACCTTAGACCATATTGCCACGATATGTTCTAAATGCTTAAGTGACCTTAATATTAAAGATCCTACTATGAAAAAAATTAAAGAGGAGATCGTATATGTCTCACAGCTACCGGTAGGAGATTAATATTTAACCACGCAAGGGATAGAGGAAATTTCCAAAGATAGAAAAGATGATTCATTACATGAAACTGAAAACCTTCTGCACAAATATAATTAATACACTAAACTAAGAATGGATTGAATGGGGAAAAAAATCTTTATATTGAATTTCTCTGACAAAGATTTAATCTGTCTCTCTCTCATTTGCATTTTAACATTGCCAGAAGGAAATTTGTTTGACTGGGCTGTACATTTTTGTTCCAAGAACTTTTTCTTCTTTTTTCATTGGTTTGGGAGGATGGTAAGGAAAGAAGACGAAATACTTTTTTTTTTTGTCTTTTCCTCATGCAGAATCAAACACATATTTTTCAGATATATAGGAAATACAATGACACCTGCAGGTGTTTATTTTGATTGGCTATGTGTATCCGTTTCAAGAAGATGTTTTTTAATTGTAGGGATGGGAAACAGAGAAAATAGATGTTTGTTAATTGAAAAAAAAGAGTAAAATGAAATTTTAAAAATCAAAGGAAAATTGAAATACATTTTAAAAGTGAGCGGGATGCTGAAATAGTGAAGCCCTCTCAGGGAAGGATAGGACATGGCCTTGCTGAGACAACACTCCTCCTAGAGTTCCCAGAAACTGCCTTGTTCAAAGAAACAGAATGTTACTCAAGATAAGGAAGTACCTCAGGCAAGGTGCCCGAAAGTATCTTGTTTGTCCAGGCTTTCCGGCTCTCCTCGCCTTTTATCTTACTTTCTCACTGAACCAACAGTTCCTTGTTTCGCGCCTTTTTGCAAACCTTGTTGCTGGGGAAAAGTTTCTGCGCTTAGACTGTGAGCTCTGAAGCCCAGCCAATGGGAAGAGGAGCTAGTGGGTCGGTGGGTGTTTCGCCTTAGGGTCTACATAAATTGGCTTTGAGCTGCACTCTCTTGCATACCCTGGCTGGAGCCATCTTGAGCTATGTTGGGTGTGTACTTTCTCATGAGAAAGCAACAAAACTCCTTTTTGCCTTTCTTAAGAAAAAGCCTCTTACATTTTAACTGGGAAGATAACATGATCATATTCAGCCATACGCAAAATGCAAAACAAGATACATCACAACCTTGGAGTGGGAAGGGGGAGTGCGGCACTTGTGGCTTCAGATAAGGATCGGGTTAGTACTCATACAGAAGGTAGTGCTTGAACTGAATTGAAGAATGTTAGAGATTTCAAGATGCAGTGGTGATTGATGAGTGATACTGCAGATACATGCAGTTTGGAGATGGAGTAGAATGTGTGAAAAACAACATCTATTTTGACTGGACCCATAGAGTAGGAGGAGGAGAATAATGTGTGTTGAGGTTGAAAAGTTAGTTTGGGGCCAGATTATGAAGGACCACAGCTGCCAAAAATGAAGTTTATATTTGATCCTAGAGTTCAGAGTGACAGGGAAGAACAGGTATCATACTCATCTGATCTGGGAAAGAGAGAAAATAACAATAAAAGTAAACTCAAGGAAATGGGGGGGGAGAGCTGATTAAAGGGAGGTGGAGAAGCTGAAATGAGGAGACTGAAATTGGATTAGTGTAAGCAAAAAAACAAAAAAAACAAAACCCAGAGACTCAATCCTAACTTTAAAAGGAAGAAACACATGCATCTATTTATGCACAAATACATAAACAGGTATATCTTTATGGAACAAAATAGAAAACGTTGAAAACCCTAAATGTGAAGGATAGATCTCTTCAAAAATAAGAAGATCTAATCAAAAATTAGATTAGGGGAATAAAGGAAAAGTCTCCAAATGATAAATGGTCAAAGGTGTGAGAAACGGGGTTCAGTCACTCCTTAGTAGGGTTAGGGGTTTAGCCCAAGCATGCAGCTGCAGCTCGCTGCTCCCCTAGAAACATACCATGAGGAGTTCTGTCCTACCTTAAGAAACAAAACTTAAATTGAAGTGAAGGAAATGTTTATTGAAGTGAATGAAGGAAAGAAGTGGGTATATGGTACCCCAGAAGGACACACACACACTTGGACGGAAGCAAGAGCAAGCTTTATATGGTTAGCTCTTCCTGGTTCCTCCCTTTGAAGCTGGCATTGGTCCCAACTCTTCCGGTCTACATGTCCTCCTTGACATGTTGCCCTGCCCTAGTCATGCGACCCATATTCAGAAAATGGAGGGATAATTTATGTATAGGTGTGGCAGTTAATATTAATGAAGCTAATTAAGCACGTGGGGTAGTTAGGACTCGGTGACCAGGACAATAACCCTTGAGTTCCAGACATTTTGCACATTCTCAGTCCATCTTGTTCCTTGAAGCTAGGGGTCTCTGACTATCAATCTTGCAAAACAGGATGTGCTTGTCTGTTAACATTCCATTCTTTAACAAATTCCTTCTTTGGCAATATCTATGGAAGCAGAACTCCTTCTGGTAGATATTCCTTATCTTACAAAGGAAATGAACAGGCAGTTTTTGAAAGAAGAAACTCAAGCTATCAATAGTCATTTAAAAAAAAATTCTCCAAATGACTAATAGAGAAATGCTAATTAAACAACTCGGAGGTTCCATCACACTTTCATCAGATAGGCAAAGATGACAAAAAATGATAATGACAAAAGTTGAAGGGCACCATAGACAGTGGGGGGGAAAATGTTTTGTTGTGGTTTTTTTGTTTTTTTTTTTTTGGCCTAGGTTCTTGACTTTTCTCAGGATAGGGAGCCCACAGGGAACAGCTCCCTCTACTGGAATCTATCACTTACCTTCTCTGCAACATAGAGTCTGTGACTTGTCCACAGCCACATGGCCATTATTTGTCAGAAGTAGCACTTGGACCTGGGTCTTCCTGATGCTGAGACAAGGTCTCTATCCACTATGTCACTGTGTTATTGAAAAGCAGCAAAAAAATTAAATATATTTTCATCAAATGGCATAATGTCTAAATTTTTAAAAGGAAAGGTCAATGAATTTAGTGTTGGCAGAAGAGGGAGAGAGGCTAATAGCATAAAACTAGGAGATTTTTATTGATTTCTTCTTTTTTTTAACCCAGAAAACTTTCTAGAAAAATAATTTCCATCAAGCGAGTTACTATAAAGCACAATATATTGG
Source organism: Vombatus ursinus (assembly GCF_900497805.2). NCBI lineage: Eukaryota > Metazoa > Chordata > Mammalia > Diprotodontia > Vombatidae > Vombatus > Vombatus ursinus. The sequence continues at coordinate 22,058,255 of NW_020941197.1, forward strand.
GGACTGAGTTTACACTAGCTTTGTACCTCCTTGATGGTTCACTATTTCCATCATTATAAGGGTTTCCCCTTTTGAAGCAGATTGAAACCTCTTCATACCTTAGAAAGTGTTTTGATGAGTTGCCATCATCAAAAAATTCCTTATCTGGTGATTAGACTTTATGAAATTTGCTACATAGTACTCATATCCTTACCTGCTTGGGAGAACATACAAAAAGTTATGCTTTGCTGACATAACCTTTGGGGTAGCTACGTGGTGCAGTGGATAGAGCTCCAGGTCTAGAATCAGGATGACTTGAGTTATGCTCTGCTGACGTAACAGAAAGTTGGACATGACTGAACCACAACACCTCAACACTGCATTGAAGGATCAGAATAGTACCTGAGTAGCAGATCTCTCAGATTATAGTAATAAAACATTATTTATATGGTCTTCTGCGTATTATAAGGTGCTTTGTTATACAGTATTTCATTTGATTCTCACAACAATCTCATCAACACTATAGGGCACTTATATTTTTCCCGTTTTACAGATAAGAAAACTAGCTCAGAGATGGTAAGGAATTTGCCTGAGATCACAAAGCTAAGTGCTAGATATGGGCTAGAAACCAGATCCTCCAATCTTAGCCTAAGGCTTTTTCTACTATGCCTTACTCCCTCTCCTTTGGAGTGTACTTTCTGCTCTGTGATACAAATTTAAATTCCATTAAAATTTTTAAGACACAGAATATAAATCTGCCATCTAAAATTTCTAGCATTTTTATCAACATTGTAACTTGTGTAACCATATATTATTAAAGCCCCCTCAGGTCTTGTCACAAAAAAGGATCACATTTCTAGCTATGTTTCTAAATGTCTTATCTTCAAATTTTACATGTTGTTTATTTCAGTGCTATAATATTTTAAAGCAAAATTAATTTAAATTTATTTTGCTTTCGGAATTGTGGGAGAATTTCAGGTGTCTCTTGAAGTAATTGGGGACATCTAGTGATGTTATAGAACCCAAACTTGATAAGCATTTGTTATTAAGCATTTAGTACATTCAAACTCACATTCATACAAGTTAGATACACATTAACTGAAAAATAGTATCTAGCATATAGAATGAAAAGAATGATTTATGCACCTGACATCATTCTAATAGAAGACATTTAGTACTATATCCAATAAATGATTTTTATTGTTGTCCAGTCATTTCAGTCATGTGTGACTCTTTGTGACCCCATTTGGGGTTTTCTTGGCAGAGATACTGTAATAGTTTGCCATTTCCTTTTCCAGCTCATTTTACTGATGAGGAAACTGAAGTAAACAGGGTTAAGTGACTTGCCCAGGGTCACACAGCTAGTAAGTGTCTGAGACCAGATTTCAACTCAGAAAGATGTCTTTCTGATTCTAAGCCCAGTGCTCTATACATTGCACCACCTAACTATCCCCAATAAATAATAACAAGAACCAATTTTAACATTATTAAGATATTCAATATAATCCATTTAATACAATAAACAACTTAATATCTTTAAATAGCATTTAAAGAAAAAAAAATCCTAATTTTAATTTTACAAATATTTTCTCATTGGGCCTGTGAAGATTCACTGAAGATTCTAGCTCTCTGCCACAATCACTAGTTCTTTCAAAATCCTACTTTATGTCAGCAAACAGCCCATACTCACTAACCCTTTTCTGCCCATAGCAAGAAGGCTACTTCAAACAGAGCCACAGAGCCATTAGTCCCTGTCCTGGAAGTCTAAATCACATCCCAATCACGCTATTGTATGAACATGCCTGCATAGCTTAGATCTTGGCATGTTGCCCCTCTCTCCTGTTGTGAGCTCCTTCCCTATCTATTTTCTTGTGCTTGGCTTGAATCTCAAACTCTGCCTACACATTCTTCCCTATCATTGTGCTTTCTTGCTCTGTTTGAACTTCTGGATACTGTCCACGTGAAACATGGCCTTTAATCACCAATTCAAGGTAGCCTAATTTGACTTCAAATCTTGCTAATATCCTCCAATTGAGTCTGGACTCTGCTCTTGATATTGCTATTAGGACATAAGGTTACTATGCTGCCCTAATGGGCTAGTTTAGGTTTGATCCTGGTCCTTATTGTAGCCCATGGCTTGACACTGACATCCCTTTTAAAATGCATATCTTCATTCTATAATTCCTTTAAAACAAACATAAATAATTCATTGTATTTCTGGAGTAACTTCCTTGATTGGTGGAAAAAAAGTTTGAGAGATTAAAAAAAAGAGGAAAAATTACTTTATATCAAGAAGTAAATCAATGAATTGCTGTCACAGAAAAGAAATCACCAAATTAAATCACTGTCATGATGAAATGTGCTGCTTAAATCTCATTTCATAACAAAATAATAAAAATTAAAATGGAGTTCATTAGAGTAATATCTCAGTCATCTCATAGCTAAAGTTCACAGTTTGAGAACTAAAAGAAAAGCTATGTATGAGGGGGTGGTTTAGGCTATTTTGCTATATATTAAATGAATATTTTAAAACATTAAGCGAAAAGATTTAACAAAGAAGGAAACCAAAGACCAATTTGAGAAATTATTAAAAATTTTAATTTAAAATAGTTGTTTTTTTGAAATCTATAATTGATCAACTAGCTGCACTAATATTTGCTTTTGTTTTCTTCTCATTTCAGAAAAGCATGTGAGTAATGAAACTCATAAGAAAAGAAGACAAATGAGTAAATAATCTTGAAAAGAAACAGCATAATGAATAATTATTTTGCAGTGATGGGAAGTAAGTCAGAAAAAACTATGAAAAAGAAAGCATGACAATAAATTCTATAGGATCTCAAGAAGTAATGGAATAACAGAGAGAAACTGCAGAACACTTAAAGGAAGTATGAAAAATAAGAAATTTAGGAAAAAATAAGTAAGATAAACAATAGAGTAGAAATTTTAGAATACATGATGGAATATCTCTCCAAAAGGATGCTCTGAAAAAAGAGAATAACATATTTGGAACTCAAAAATAGAAAACTGAAAGAACATTTTCAAAAATAACCATAAAATAAGCAATATTGGAAAAAATACTTTAGTTATGTGCAAACCAAAACTACTGACCTTGAAGTTGGGATATTCAGAAATAATTTAAAGACTGTAACAATCATGAGGGGAAAACTGACAAATTTGAAAACCCAAGATCACTACAGCAGGAAATAGTGAAGTAAAGTGGTCCCAAACATAGTAAAACTAGAGGGCAAAGCGCATATTGGAAGACTCTAAGATCACTGATAAGGCAGCTAGGTTGTGCAGTGGATAGAGAGCAGGGATTGGAGTCAGGAAACCGTGAATTCAAATCCGGCTTCAAACACTTAGTAGCTCTGTGACCCCTAGCAAGTCACTTAGCCCTGTTTGCCTCAGTTTCCTCATCTGTAAAATGAACTGGAGAAAGAAATGGCAAAGCACTCCAAGATCATTGATCAAGATTGCAGCTTCTGTCACCAAAGAATCTAGCCATTCAATTTGAGAAGTTCAATATCAAACAACAAATATTGCAGGCAGCCTGAACATAAGCCTTCAGCTATCAAGGAAAATATATCTGGATTATGAAAATGCCCAGAATTACTCTTCATGTATGATGAATCAGAGAAGTAATTGAAATATGATATTCTAAAAAAAAGATAAAGATTAAGATGCATCCACAGAACAACATACGCTGAAAAGACCAATGTAATCATCAATGAAAAATTATGTCTTTATTTTTCTGGGTCATGTGACCAACAAGATAGAGGACTGAGCATTTTCTCTGATCTTTATGATTTCTCAAACTTCTCCAAAATAGGAATGATGCACAAGAAAAAAACAATTTCAACTCTCTCCACAGTCTAGAACACTAAGAACCCAAATGAAGTAAAAACCCAATGAACTAACATAATAATCCTTAACTCCTAACAGTCCAGGGGTGGGGAACCTGTGGCTTTGAGGCCACATGTGGCCTTCTAGGTCCTTGGATGCAGCTTTTTGACCAAGTCCAAATTTTACAGAACAAATCTTTTAATTAAGGAGGTTTGCTTTGTGAAGTTTGGATTCAATCAAAGGGCCACCTTTTGAGGACCTAGAGGGACACGTGTGGCCTTGTGGCAGCAGGTTCCCCACCTCTGTACCTAACCACTCACTCAGTATCCCTCCTCTATCTCCCACCATGCTACAGGTTTACAACAGAATTCAACTTGACCCCCAACTCCTTATCTTTATCTACCCTTCCTCCTCACCTCAGTTGCCTCAGCAGAAATTTGCTCAGACATTGGTGGAAGAAGTAAGAAGTGCTAATGCCCTGTGTCACAAATGAGCCCATTCAGAGAACTGAAGAATGGAAGGAACTTAGATAGGCCATGTGGATGTGTTTGTGTGATTCCCCACTAAGCCTGAAGGAAATATCCAGCATTCAGCTTGTACCAATTCTGCCCTCCTAAAAGTTATTTGGGGGCAGAGACTGAGGCTGCTGAGCTGTGAAATGGCCAGGATTAGAGGCAGAACTCCTAACACCAGCACTCTCTTAGCTCATGCTTGATTTAGGGATGAAAGGAGGCACTCATAAGTTATTGATCACTTTTTTTTTAAGCAATTGGGGTTAAGTGACTTGCCCAGGGTCACACAGCTAGTAAGTGTCAAGTGTTTGGTCTGAGGCTGGATTTGAACTCAGGTCCTCCTGACTTCAGGGCCAGTGCCCTATCCACTGTGCCACCTAGCTGCCCCATCATTGATCATTTAATAGAAGTAGGTTGCTTTATCCTGGCACAGCAAGGATGTGGAGGCATTTATCTGGGGCTTTGGGTAGATGTGGCCTCCCTCATCTCCCCATAGAAGTGTATCTGATCAGCAGATCTTCAGAGTATGGAGATTTGAGAGGTCTTAGGCACTTACCAAGTCTGAAAGAGCTAGGTTCTGTGTGTCTGTGTTTTTTATGCCTCTCAATGAGCAAGAAGCTGCATTAGGGAAACTGGAGCCAATCTAGTCCCAGGGGTAGCTTTGTCAGTCACCATGTTGGCTAGGGAAGTCAGGGAAGGAAACTGTGCCAGGAAAATATTGGTCTTATCATATTCTACTCCTGTTGGCAAGATCTTTTCCTAGAATAAAACTCAAGTAGAAATAGAGGCTACTAAATTATGTAAGAATCCCTGTGGTCCTCATATTGACTTAGAAAATCATATATGTTTATATATTTCCTTTTTATTAATACATTAACACATTAAAATCAGATAGAAACTATATTTTAATCTGATTCAGGTCACATTCAAGGATGTTGTAGGCCTGATGTAGACTCCCATTATTTGACACCTCAGTTCTAGAGGACCTTCCACCATTTAAATGGTTGCTGGCAACAGTAAGGGAAAAAAGGGAAGAATCTAACAAAACAAAACAAAATTACACAAAATAAAAATGTAGAGAACAGCAGAAAGAAATTGTCAGTCTTTTCCACCTTCCAAAGGACCAAGGACCAAGTCTTCACTGATTCATGTTAACTGCAGAGAGCACAACTCCGATGAGCTGGCCACCAAATGCAAAACATACGCTTGCCAAAAAGACTATTTTATGGAGAACTCATACAGGGCAAAAAGCTCACATGGTGGTCAGAAGAAGCGATATAAGGACATTCTCAAGGTCTCTCAAGAACTTTGGAATTGATTGTGTGGCGTGGGAAACGCTGGCACAGGATTGCTCAACATGGCGTGCCCACATCAGAGAAGGTGCTAAGCTCTATGAGGAAAGCAGAATTGAAATAGCTCAAAAGAAATGTGAGATGTACAAATTTAGAGAATCCACCCCCAATGTTCATGTGGACTATTTGTGCCCAGCATTCCAATCTTGTCTTGGTCTGTACCTTGACTCTAACATAGTGATGTCCTTTTGGTCCTCTTCCAGAACGAAGGACACCAACAGCCAACTGATGCCAAATCTTTGTAGTTCAAGGTGGGCAGTTTAAGGTGGGTCTCCTAATGTAACACAGAACGACAATGAACCAGAGCAGCACCAGGAACATCAGAGCCATAGAACAGATGATAAGGTTCTTCTCCTAATGTGGGGTGGTGACTATGACCAGGAGTAGCTTCATAAACATGAAGGTCACATGAGAGACTCTTCTATCACAGTTAAAAGTCTTCATCAAATATCAGAGTCTTAGTAAAGTAGCTCTGAGGTTATAAGTCTCTTGCATGCAATTTGTCCAGGGATCTAAACTGAAACCAAGGATCTCTCTGTACCACCATGCTCTTGGTATTTTCTGGCCTACCTGACAAAACTCCTTCCTGAAGGCTTCATCAGGGAGATAATACCAAATCGTTGCCTCTTTAAGGGCCTCTGCTGAAGTACTGGCCCTTCCTTCTTCAAAGGCTGAGTAATAACCATCCCTTGCCTTTCTATAGTTGATACCTATTCATACTTTTGACCCAGAGACTCTTCTACTAGGCTTATACCCCAAGTATACCATTGATAATAATGTCCCAATAATCACCAAAATATTTTTAGCAGTATTCTTTGTGATATCAAAGAATTGGAAACAAAGTAAATGCCCATCACTTGGAGAATGACTAATCAAATTGTGGTAACTGATTATAATGGAATATTACTGTAAGAAATGATAAATGGGATGAACTTGGAGAGACATGGAAAGATCTATATGAACTGATGCAGAGTAAAATAAGGTGAGCCAAGGAAACAATATACCCAACAACCACAACAATGTAAATGAGAGAAAAAGTGAAGGTTGAAAAATTATAAAGAACAAGCATGTCCTGAAAGAAAAGATAAGAAGTCTACATATGTTGTACCAAACATATGTTTTCAGAATTTTTTTATATATTGATCAATTATGCTGATTTTTTCTTCTTTTTCCCTTTTAATTTTTCCCCATTTACTAGTATTTTATTTTTTGCAATTACATGTAAAGATAGTTTTCAACATTCACTTTTTTTGTGTGCGTGTGAAGCAATTGGGGTTAAGTGACTTGCTTAGAGTCACACAATTAAGTGAGTGTTATGTGTCTGAGGCCAGATTTGAACTCAGGTCCTCCCGACTTTAGGGCCAGTGCTCTATCCACTGCACCACCTAGCTACCCCTCAACATTCACTTTTATAAGATTCTTAGTTTCAAAATTTTTCTCCCTCCCTCCCCAAAATGGCAAGTAGTCTGACATAAGCTATACATGTACAATCATAGTAAGCATGTTTTCATGTTAGTCAAGTTATGAAAGAAGAATCAGAACAAAAGGGAAATACCATGAGAAAGAAAAAAAAGAAGAGAAAATAGTATGATTCAATCTGTATTCAGACTCCATAGTTCTTTCTGTGGATATGGATAACATTTTCTATCACAAGACTTTTGGAATTATTTTAGATCATTGTATTGCTGAGAAGAGCGAAGTCCATCAAAGTTGATCATTACACAATGTTGCTGTTACTGTGTGCAATGTTCTCTTGGTTCTACTCACTTTAGCCTCAGTTCATATAAGTCTTTCCAGGTTTTTCTGAAATCCACCTTCTCATCATTTCGTATAACACAATAGTATTCCATTACATGTATATATAACAACTTGTTCAGTCATTCCCCAATTGATGAGCATCCCCTCAATTTCCAATTCTTTGCCACCACAAAAAGAGCTGCTGTAAATATTTTTATACAGGTGGGCCCTTTCCCCTTTTTTTGGTCTCTTTGGGATACAGAACTGGTAGTGGTATTGCTGGATCAAAAGTTATGCACAGTTTTATAGCCTTTTAGGCATAGTTCCAAGTTGCTCTCCAGAATGGTTAGATCATTTCACAATTCCACCAACAGTGCATTAATGTTACAATTTTCCCACATCCCCTCCAAAATGCAACATTTTTCTTTTTTGTCATATTAGCCAATCTGATAGGTGTGAGGTGGTACCTCAGAGTTGTTTTAATTTGCATTTCTCCAATCAATAGTGATTTAGAGCATTTTTTCATATGACTATAGATAGCTTTAATTTCTTCATCTGAAAACTATTTGTTCATATCCTTTGATCATTTATCAATTGGGGAATAATCGTATTCTTATAAATTTGACTCAGTTCTCTATATGTTTTAGAAATGAATCCTTTATTCCTCTTTATCTTTTAAAATACATTTTATATATAGTATGTGGTTCTATATGGTTCAACGGTATATGGTTTTATATGATTTTCTGGGAGTAAAAGGGAGGGATATTGGGGAAAACTATAGTAAAGTTAAAAAAAGAAGACAAAAATTTTGTTTTTATAAATAAACACAAATATAAGTTAAAAAACAAACAAACAAACAAACAAACCATGCATGTGAATCAGTCCCTCCCCAAAGAAATTAGAAGGAAGTAGACTACTGGTGTGATATAGTGGATTGAATGCTAGATTTGGAGTCAAGGAAATTTGGATTCCAATTCTACTTCTCACACTTTCTAAATATGTGTATAGCCAAGGCCCTTTACCTCATTGAAACTCAGTATCTTCTTCTGTAAAATGAAGATAATAATAGCTGTAGTACCTACATGAGATTTTTTTTGAGACTCAAATGAAATAATGTAAAGTGCTTTGCAAACTTTAGTGTGCTTCCAAAAAAATCCAAATAAATCTCCTTACAGAATGTTCCCAAACAAATGGTTAATTTATTATTACCAGAAAAAAGTAATGTGCTCTCTCATTACCAGCACTACTGTCATTGACAGTTGTATTTTACCAACATTTTGTTGCCTCTCCATGTTGACTTTACTTCCATTGCTGTAGTATTGATTGATTAATATTGCTATCAGCAAGGGTGTGCTGGAGCCCAGCTCATATCAGCTTGGGAGAGCCAACTGTTAAAGTTTTAGTTTGAACTTTTTCACCTTAGAAATTGGCAAACGCTATGCAAATCAGATATCTATTTATTCCTTTATTTATTGTCTTGACTTAAGAAAGTGATGGAGAAAATGCTAATAAAGTAGACTGAACTTAAAAGTGAGGAAAACTACATTTTACTAAAAGGTACCATAGACAATGAAGCAATAAAAGTACTAAACATACATGCAACAAATGGCATAGCATCCAAATTCTTAAAGGAAAAGTTTAAATTAAAGGAGGAAATAAATAGTAAAACTATAGTAGTGGGACCTCAACTTTCCCCTGTCAAAACTAGAAAAATCTAACCAAAAAATAAACAAGAAGTTAAGGAAATGAATAGAATTTTAGAAAGATTAGATAGGTTTCTGGAGAAAATTGAATGGGAATAAAAAGATACATGATAATTACACAAAAATTGACCATGTATTAGGGAGTAAAATGCTCAATCAAATACAGAAAAGCAGAAATATTAAATGTATTCTTGTCAGATCACAATGCAATAAAAACTATATTCAATAAAGTGCTGTGGAAACATAGATTAAAAATTATTTAGAACCTAAACATGCTACTTTTTTTTTTTTAGGCAGTTAAGGTTAAGTGACTTGCCCAGGGTCACATAGCTAGTAAGTGTCAAGTGTTTGGCCTGAGGCTGGATTTGAACTCAGGTCCTCCTGATTTCAGGGCCAGTGCTCTATCCACTGCTCCACCTAGTTTGCCCTATAAGCATTCTACTTTTAAAGAATGAGTCTATCAAAGAAGAAATCATAGAAACAATAAATAATTTCATTAAATAGAATGACAACAATGAGGCAACATACCAAAATTATGGGATTCAGCCAAAATAGTACTTACAGGAAAAATTACATTTAAATGCTTACATCAGTGAAATACAGTAAGAACAGATCAATGAATTGGGCATGCAACTAAAAATATAGAAAAAGAACAAATTAAAAATCCTCAATTAAACAATAAACTGAAAATCCTAAAAATCAAAGGAGAGATTAATAGAACTGAAAGTAAGATAACTATTGAACTAATAAATAAAATTAGGAGCTGGTTTATGAAAAAAATCAATAAAATAAATAAACCATTGGTTGATTTGGTTTTTTTAAAAAGAAAGAAGACCAAATTACCAGGATCAAAAGTGAAAAGGATAAAATTACCACCAATGAAGATGAAATTAAAGCAGTTATTAAGATCTATTTTTTGTTTGTTTATTTTGTTTTTTCTTTAGGAAATTGGGGTTAACTGACTTGCCCAGGGTCACACAGCTAGTAAGTGTCAAATGTTTGCTTTGAGGCTGGATCAGAACTCAGGTCCTCCTGACTTCAGTGCCGGTGCTCTATCCACTGTGCCACCTAGCTGCCACCTAGCTGCCCCCATTAAGATCTATTTTGACCAAATATATGCCAATAAATCTGACAATGAACAAATATTTACAAAAAATAAATTGCCCAGATTAACAGACAAGGAAATAGAATACTTCAACAACCATATCTTAGACGAAGAAACTGAAAAAGCCATCAATGAGCTCCCTAAGAAAAAATCCCCCAGACCAAATATATTCACAAGTTAATTCTACTAAACATTTAAGAAACAATTTCAATACTATATAAACTATTTGAAAAAATAAGTAAAGGAATCCTAACAAAGTCTTTTTATGACAAAATATAGTGGTGACACCTAAACCAGAAAGAGCAAAAATAGAGAATGAAAACTACAGAACAATTTCACTAATGAACATTGATGCAAACATTTTAAATAAAATATTAGCAAGGAGATTATAACAATACAACATAAAGATCATATGCAATGATCAGGTGGGATTTATTTCAGTAATTCAAGACTGGTTCAGTATTAGGAAAACTATCAGTGTAATTGACCATATCAATAAAAAACCCCAAAAAACAAAAATCATAAGATTATCTCAATAGATGCAGAAAAATTTTTTGACAAAATACAATACTCATTCCTATTGAAAACATATGAATAAAGAGAGTTTTCCCTAAAATGATAAGTAGTATCTATCTTAAATCAAGAGCAAGCATTATCTCTAATGGGGATAGGCTAGAAGACTTTCCAAAAAAGATTGAGGGTGAAGCAAGGATGTCCATCATCACCACTATTATTCAATATTGTACTAGAAATGCTAGATATTGCAATAAGACAAGAAAAAGAAATTGAAGGACTTAGAATAGGCAATGAGGCTCTTTGCAGTTAGTATGATGTATACTTGTAGAATCCTAGAGAATCAACTAAAAAACTAGTTGAAATAATAAACAACTTCATCAAAGTTTCATATAAAAGAAACCCACATAATCATCAACATTTCTATATATTACCAACAAAGTTCAGCAGTAAGAGAGAGAAAGAGAATTTTGGGTAAGATCCATAATGGGATCCCTGATATAATTTTAAATGACTTCTTAGAGGCAGATTCTCCATCCTCGAAATTGGGACCTCATCCTTAGTCAGTGATATCTTTCAACACGCTTGTTAATTACATTTGCAGATAGCTAGAGATTTCCCTAGATAATCAGTTCCTAACTTCTGTTCTGTGAACATAGATAGATGGATAGGTAAATTGATGAACTGTATTCAATATAATTAGTGTCTTTTATAATCATTTGCATTTTATTTTATGAATTTAAAGATATTATCTGAGAAAGTGTCCATAGAGTCACAAGATTGCCAAAAGGGTCCATGACAAAAAAGGTTAAGCATTTCCGCTGTAGGCATACTTAGTATCTTTGAGTCTAATTTCTTTTAATCTTGTTTTGATCACAAGTAAATTATTATCAATGTAATATTTCTTCACACAATTCTAGAAGTATAATAGGCAGGCCTTGGTTAACTGAGTGGATGTTTTACCTCTCAAGGGAACAAAAACAAATACCTTCAACAACAGGGAAGTTTAGAAGGAGGCAGAGATGGTTTAGGGTAAAAGACAAGGGATTAAATTTTGGGCATGTCGAGTTTAAGATGTATCTGGGACATTCAGTTTGAAACTGAATGAACATCTAATGAACGATTGATATAGAACTGAAACTCAGTGGGGATTGGGGGAGAGTTGGCCTGGATATACATGTCTGAGAGTCATCTGCATAAAATGATACTTAAACCATGAAAGCTGAGGAGGTGACCAAGAGAGATTATGTAGAAAGAAAAAAGGTGGACCGTAGGGAGAACCATCAGTAAAGAAAATAGTGAGAAGGGACTATCCTTATAATAGATTCCACCACACACCATACATTCTACTCCTCACAAATATCGCAAGACATTATCAAGGGTGGGGAACCTGCAGCCTCGAGGCAACATGTGCCCTTCTAGGTCCTCAAGTGCAGCTCTTCGACTGTTAAGTGACCTAGAGGGCCACATGTGGACTCAAGGCTGCAGATTCCCCACCCCTGCATTAAATCATTGGCAGATTTCATACAACTGGCTAACTTTCCCTTTTACACTATAATATTGGTCAATCAACAAGCTTTGATTTAAGTGCTTACTATGTCAGCTACTGTGCTAAGCCCTGAGAATATAAATGAATAGACCCTGATCTTAAGGAGCTTACATTCTTTTTTTTTTATTTGGAATTATTTCCATTTAATTGACCATAATATGAAATTTGGGTATGTATTATTGTTTGGTGTAGTTATTCAATGAAGTTTTATAAATAGAAACATTTAGTTGTATTGTAGTTCACAATTTGCAAAGTACTTTCACATTCATTATTTTATTTAATCTTTATTAGTCCTCTTCAAGGCAAGCTTGGAAAGTATTTGTATTTCCATCTACAGATAAGAAAAGTAAGGCTCAGAGAAGTTAAATGTCCAGAGGAAGGACCCTTGAGCCTTGCCACCCACCCCCCACTTCATCATTAGGTGAAGGACTCCCAGGCCTTGTCATCTGCCCTTTGACAGATGAACTTTCCTTTGTCTGTTATCTCCCTCAATTTGACTATGATCTCCTTGAGAGCAGAGACTGTCTTGTTTTTTCCATTTGTACTCTCAACATTCAGCACAGTGCTTGACGCATAGGAAATGCTTAATAATTTTTTTTAAAACTCCTTCAGTTAAGGTCATACAACCAATAAGAGACAGAACAAGATACAGAACGTGGGTCTTCTTCATCCCACTCCAGGACTCTTGGCACCACCCCTCAATGGCTTCTTACCTATTTTTTTTTTCCATTAAAGGTTATTTTAAATCTATCACATTTCATTTGCTAAATCTTATAACTGATATCAGTGTCTGGCCATTCATGTCTGTTAGACTTTTCTAAAATGAAAACTATCTGGGGAATCAGTTCAGACCGGTGTCCAAGCCTAAACCTTAAAAAAAACAAAACAAAACAAAAAAAAACAACCTAATGAACTGAAACAAAACCAGAACGTCAGAATAGTATCTGAGTCAAACAAATATTTCAAGTGGTTGAGCCTCTGTCCTTGGGCATGTCCTTATCTTGGCTTCACACCACATGTAGAAGAACTATGAATTATTAAGCAGGACTTTTTTTTTGGCCCCATTCATCCTATTTAAAGCAAGTGGAACTGATCCATAACCTGTGAGGTGGTAAGCTTCATTATCCACCCCTTCCTCCAGCTCTCCACCACAAGAAAACACTCCAGAACCAAGTGGTTTCCTCACTCCCCAGATGTTCTATTCAAGTGAAGGGCTTTAAGGTCTTGCATGAGTCTGCAAAAAAAGATAAAGGCATGAATACAGGCCAAAAAAAAAAAGTTTATTTGTTGTCCCTTCTCTGTTCTGAGCAGAAAAGTCTAAGGACTTTCCACCTACTGAGCACAAGGAACAAGGATGAGTCTCTGTATATATAAATCCTCCCAGGAAATGGCTGCCTTCAGTCCCAATACGGAAGACAGTTCTGGCTGCAACATCTTCCTTCTCTTTTTAGGCTGCCTGCTCTGAGTTGGTGTGATGGCCTGTAAGTCTTTCTGGACAGCTCCTGTTCCTTCCTCACCTGCAAGGTTGCCAAGGCAGGGCCTTTGCAGACTTAAGACTACTCAGTTCGTTCTGTTTCATTTCTGTGTCTTTATCATAATTCTCCATCCGGTACTCTAACTTCTCTTCCAGTTTCTGTTCTTTCTTGAGGAAGCTTTCAATTTCTAGGTGGACCTGAACCTCTTCATCAGTTTTAAGTCTCAGTTTGTCAATCTCTTCCAGCAAGAACCCTTAATTTTTGTTGCATTTTTTTCTGGGTCTGGGCAATCTGCAGGTCAGTGTTTTTCTTCACATATCTGCTCTCCATATTAGTCAATGTTTTCAGCTCTTGCAGCTGGTCCTTGAGATTTGCGATGTATTCATTCCAACTCAGTTTAAGATCCATTCTTGAAGGTGGAGAGCAGGGAGAGGAGATGGAGCTTCAGCAACAATGCATTTGTCCTGCCAGTCCTCATGCCTAATAAGCCCAAACAGGTTTTTTCTTAGGTTCTGATCCTTTTCTTTGTGGTGACTGCCTCTGCCAACACTTTGGTTCTCCTAGGTCCTTGTGGCTGCTTATGGTTTCCCCTTTCTCAGCTTTGTGCATCCATTGCATCTGAGGCACCTCTGTTCTAGGGGGGGAAGAAAATGCATAAAAGAAAACTGAAAAGGGGGGAGGAGAAGGTACTTAGCACTGGCACGTTTGAGAAATCTCTAGTGCAGCCTGATGAGAAAATGAGAAGTTGCTGGTCTGGACATCCTCCAGAAATGGAGATTCCAGAAGAAGCCATCTAATTGAAGGGAATGGCCAACAGGAAAAGAAGGTACTTCTGAAGGTAAGGATGCCAGGGCTGGAGTGAGCTTTCAGGGAAGGTTTCTGGGGCATGATGGAGAAGTCCAAAGGGCAAACTGGCGAGAAATGAAGAATTAGTGTGTTCCACTAGATGGCAGCAGGAAGCAAGCCTTCTTTTGACCCTACTAAGTCTCTGCAAAGCTTAACAATTCAACAATCCAAGCAGGGGATAGAAAAACATAGTGAAAGAGTAATTGAAGTCTTACAAAACCCTTCACATACACTTCTTAGACCATTTACTAGGTCATAGGGTGTCCAAGTTTAATGGGGAAGACAACATACAAACAACTGTGTATAAAATGGATGTATATTTATATCTATATATCTATCTCTAGGTAGAGATAGATATATAATTGGGAATAGTCTCAGAAGGAAGGCACTGAACTTAAGAAGAACTAGAAAAGGCTTCTTGATGAAGATGAGACTTGAAGGAAGCCAGGAGGAAGAGATGGGAAGGAAGAGAATTATACTGTAACAAATATACTGTAACAAACAGTGAAAATGCTCTGAGTCAGGAGATAGAGTGTCATTGTGCAAGCAGCAGCAGGGAGTCACCAGCCCCCAAAGTGCATGAAGGGATCTCACAGTGTTATACTAGGAAATGTTTAACAATCAGCTTGTAAGAGGGGAAATAGACTCACAACACACTTTCAAGTTTAATCTGCATTCTTCACATTTTTCTCCAACATTTCTTAAGCCCAGACAATCAACAACAATAACAAAATAAATCAAGGCCATATTTATAACTTTTGTCTATTTCCAAGATGTGACTGTTCATACTGAAAATTTAACAATAACTCTACCAACCTGTTATGAGCTGGCTCCAACATACCCAAAGGAGGGAAACAAGGTGTAAGAAGACTGAAAATGTAGAAAGGGGCTAGGTTATTAATTACTTTGAACACCAAGCTTTCATAAATAATGTAATTTTTTGAATTTTCTTCTGCTATTCAGATGCTTTTACATACTGTAGCACTTTTCAATAAGAATTCCAAATTTAATATTCTGAGTCTCAAGTATAGGGGTCCCTTAAGAAAAATAAATGATGGCTGGGAATCCCCAGTCTCTCAGGGAATATAGCAGAGATCAAATTGACTTACTGGTGACCCAAGGAGCATGCCCTTCCTGGATCTGATCTATGGAAACTCTCGGCTTTCTTCTGGTTGTAAAATAAACACAGCATGGAAAACATTTGGCATTTCAGTATATTACAAACTCTGAATAGTCCCTTGATAGTCGCTTCCCAAATCCCAGCTTTCATTTCAGTTTCTTCCTCTGACCTTCCAGGAGCATCATCAGCCACTCCCCTGTGCTGAGAAAACAGCAGGAAGAACTAGAAAGAGAAATCCCATTTAAAATAACTACATAATAACTATAGTCTAAAATACTTGGAAGTCTACCTGCCAAAACAAACTCAGGGATTATATGAGCAAAATTACAAAACATTCTTCATGCTGTTCCCCCAACGGTACATTAACGCCCCAATTTTTCCACATCCTCTCCATTATTTTTTTCTTTCCTGTTATGTTAGCCAATCTGATATGTGATGTGGTACCTCAGAGTTATTTTAATTTGCATTTCTCTGATCAGCAGTGATTTAGAACCTTTTTTTCATGTGACTAGTGAGCTTTGGTTTCTTCTTCTGAAAACTGCCTGTTCATATTTTTGACCATTTTATTGATTGAGCAATGACTCATATTTTAATAAATTTAACTCAATTATCTATATAATTTCTCAAGGGTAGTATGAGCTAATACAACAAAAATGACATTCTAAGTTAATTTACTTACTCAGTGCCATATCAATCAAACTACAAAAGAATTATATTATGGAGCTAGAAAAAAATAGCAACAAAATTCATCTGGAAGAACAAAAGGTCAAGAATATCAATTTTTAAAGGAAAAAATGATATTACCTAAGTCAATTTTCTTTCCTTTTTTAAAATTCAATTTTACTGCCATTAAGAAGGCAAAAATTACCATGTCCATTATACATATGAAGTCATGCAAAATATTCCATAGTGAGAGGGAGAGGGAGAGGGAGAGGGAGGGAAAGAGAGAGTTTAGGTCAAGCTGCACTGGGAGTTGATTAGTTCTCTTTTGTAGGTGGATAACATTTTTCATCATGAGTCTTTTGGAATTATGATGGATCATTATATTGATTAGAGTTACTAAGTCTTTCACAGTTGATTATCTTTATAATACTGCTGATGCTGTGTAAATGCTTCTCCTAGTTCTGATCATCTCAATTTGCATTAGTTTGTACATGTAATTCCCAGGTTTTCTTGAAACTGTCCCTTTCATCATTTCCTTTGTGTGTGTGTGTGTGTGTGTGTGTGTGTGTGTGTGTAGTTTAAGTCTTGATTTCCTGATAATAATTTTTGTCCTATCCATCTCATGTTATGTGGATCATAAATATAATAGCTGACCCATTGGGTTCAGTATACATTTTCTCTTTTTAAATTTTTAAAATTTATTTATTTATTTATTTATTTTTAGTTTTCAACATTCACTTCCACAAGATATTGAGTTTCAAATTTTCTCCCCGTCTCACCTCTTCCCCTACCCCAAGATGGCATTCATTCTGAATACACCTTCCCCTAATCTGCCCTCCCTTCCATCTCTCCCCAACATCTCTTATCTTCTTCCCCTTCTATGTTTCCTATATCCCATTTCCTGTATATTTTATTTCCCAGTTGTATGTAAAAACAAATTTTTTTTAACATTTGTTTTTAAAACTTTGGGTTCCAAATTTTTTCCCTTCCTCCCTCCCCACCCATCTTCATTGAGAAGGTAAGCAACTTGATACAGGTTATATGTGTGTTGTCATGCAAAACACTTCCATAGTAGTCATGTTGTAAAAAACTAACTGTATTTCCCTTCATTCTATCCCACCCCCCATTTATTCTATTCTCTCTTTCGACCCTGTCCCTCCTTAGAAGTGTTTGCTTCTGATTACCCCCTCCCCCAATCTGCCCTTGCCTCTGTCATCCTCCTGCTCTCTTGTTACCTTCCCCTCCCATTTTCCTGTAAGGTAAGATAGATTTCCATACCCAGTTGAGGGTGTATATTATTCCCTCCTTAAGCCAAATCCGAAGAGAATAAGATTCACTCATTCCCTCTTACCTTCCCCATTTCCCCTCCACTGAAAAAGACTTTTCTTGTTTGTTTTATGTGAGATAATTTACCCCATTCTAACTCACCCTTTCTCCTTCTCCCATTATAATCCTCTTCACCCTTTAATCTTATTCTCCAGATACCACCCCTTCATCTTCAACTCACCCTGTGCCCTCTACTTATCTATCTATCTATCTACATATACATACATATAATTTTTTCCCTCCAACTACCCTAATACTGACAAAGGTCTCATGAGTTACAAATATCATCTTTCCATGCAGGAATGTAAACAGTTCAACCTTAATAAGTCTCTTATGATTTTTCTTTCCTGTTTACCTCTTCATGTTTCACTTGAGTCTTGTATTTGAAAGTCACATTTTCTATTCAGCTCTGGTCTTTTCATCAAGAATGTGTGAAAGTCTTCTATTTCACTCAATGTCCATTTTTTCCCCTGAAGGATTATACTCAGTTTAGTTGGGTAGGGGATTCTGGATTATAATCCTATCTCTTTTGCCCTCCAGAATATTATATTTCAAGCTCTGTGGTCCCTTAATGTAGAAGCCGCTAAATCTTGGGTTATCCTGATTGTGTTTCCACAATACTTGAATTGTTTCTTTCTGGCTGCTTGCAATATTTTCTCCTTGACCTGGGAACTCTGGAATTTGGCTCCAATATTCCTAGTTTTCCTTTGAGGCTCTCATTCAGGAGGTGATCGATGAATTCTTTCTGTTTCTATTTTGCCCTCTGGTTCTAAAATATCAGGGCAGTTTTCCTTGATGATTTCTCTTTTTTTAAATTTTTTAAAATTTTATTTATTTATTGGCTAGGCAATGGGGTTAAGTGACTTGTCCAGGGTCACACAGCTAGTAAGTGTTATGCTTCTGAGGCCGGATTTCAACTCAAATCCTCCTGAATCCAGGGCCAGTGCTCTATCCACTGCACCACCTAGCTGCTCCAATGATTTCTTGAAAGATGATATCTAGGCTCATCTTTTTGATCATGGCTTTTAGATAGTCCAATAATTTTTAAATTATCTCTCCTGGATCTATTTTCCAGGTCAGTTGTTTTTCCAATGAGATATTTCACATTGTTTTCTATTTTTTTCATTCTTTTGAATTTGTTTTATAGTGTCTTGATTTATCATAAAGTCACTAGCTTCCAATTGCTCCATTCTAATTTTTAAAGAAGTATTTTCTTCAGT
>NW_020941197.1:22077297-22201293 GCF_900497805.2 Vombatus ursinus
CTGACCTGGAAAATAGATCCAGGTCAGTTGTTTTTCCAATGAGATATTTCACATTGTTTTCTATTTTTTTCATTCTTTTGAATTTGTTTTATAGTGTCTTGATTTATCATAAAGTCACTAGCTTCCAATTGCTCCATTCTAATTTTTAAAGAAGTATTTTCTTCAGTAAGCTTTTAGACTTCCTTTTCCATTTGGCCAATTTTGCTTTTGAAGGCATTCTTCTCCTCATTGGCTTTTTGGACTTCTTTTGCCATTTGGATTAGGCTATTTTTTAAGGTATTATTTTCTTCAGTATTTTTTTGGGGTCTCCTTTAGCAAGCTGTTGACTTGTTTTTAATGATTTTCTTGCATCACTCTCATTTCTCTTCCCAGTTTTTCCTCCACTTCTCTTACGTGCTTCTCAAAATTCTTTCTGAGCTCTTCCATGGCCTGGAACCAATTCATATTTTTCTTGGAGGCTTTAGATGTAGGAGCTTTGACTTTACTGTCTTCTTCTGGTTGTATGTTTTGATCTTCTTTGCCACCAAAAGAAGATTCTATGGTCTCACTTTTTTTGTGAGGTTTGGTCATGATCCCAGCCCAATTACTTGAGTTATAAACTCTTTGTTAAGGTAGGATCAGTGTGGAGAATATATTGTCCGAAGCTTCAGGGGTTTTGTGTAGCTGTTTTCAGAGATACTTCTAGGGACCTGTAAATTTTCAAGGGTAAGGTGTTTATTCCTTTCTTGGCCTGTACTCTGGTCTATGAGTGACCACAAGCACTCTTTTCTGCCTTGGAACTGTGAGGAGGATTCCCTCTCCACCACCACTACAAGCTCCACCATGCCAGCACTCCTCCTCACCCCAGGACCACCAGCCAGAACTGTGACCCAGGTCCAAGCTGGGCAAAGCAAGAGAATCCTGCCTCAAAACCAGCAAAGAGATCTCTGCAATCTCTCCCTGATCAGTTATTTGATTCCCTCTCTGTCTGCAGCCCGCCCAGGGGCCATGTGCAGGGACTGGGGTTGGGACCACGCTTCTCTCTCACCACAGTCAGACTTTTCTTATTGATCTTCTAAGTTCTCTTTAATGTTTGTGGGTTGAGAAGTCTGGAAACTGCCACTGCTGCCCATGATTCAGTCCTCTGAGGCCTGCTCCAGGTTTGCTGAGGCCTGTTTTGCCTGTGCACCCATGCTGAACTGCAATCCCCTCCCTGCCCAGCGTGATAGACCTTTCTAATCAACCATCCAGGTTGTCTTGGGCTGGAAATTTGTTTCACTCTGTCTTTTTGTGAGTTCTGCTGCTTTAAAATTTGTTTAGAGTTACTTTTTGCAGGTATTTGGAGGGGTTGGGGAAGAGCTCAAGCAAGTCACTGCTTTTACTCTGCCATCTTGGCTTTGCCCCCCCCCACCCCCCCTTCATTATTTCTTATAGCTCAATAGTATGCCACTAATTCATATATCATAACTCATTCAGCCATTTTCCTTTTTATTTGACTGCTTTGGTGTATAGTCCTGGGGGTGGTATTACTGGGTCAAAGGGCAAGTGCAGTTGTGGGGGCACTGTTACAAACTGCTCTTTAAAATGGTAGAGCTAGCTCACAGCTCCACCAACAGTTTATTTAGAGTACCTATTTTGCCACACCCCCTCCAGCATTTGTTATTTTAATTTTCTGTCATTTTAGCCAATCTGTTAGTTGTGAGGTGGTACCTTAGAGCTGTTTTAAGTTGCATCTCTCTAATATAAGTGATTTAGAATATTTTTTCATATGACTATTGATAGCTTTTATTTCTTCCTCTGAAAACTGTTGAACTGACAATGCTAAAATAGTATTGATAAGAGAGATTAAAATTAAAATAACTCTGGGGTTCACTTTACATACATTAGTTTGGCAAACATGGCCAAAAAAAAATTTAAAGAAAGTATGAAAATCTAAGCTCCTGAAGAACTTCACCTATAACCACTCCCCTTGCACATGTGAGCAAGGTTAATACACCATCTGAAACCAACTTTTTTTTCTATTAGGGCTGAGCTGTAAATTGAATGGGATTACTTCCCCTGAGTTTGACAGGCTGGAAATCCCTGGAGCCTTCAAAACCCTAGTGACTCGAAGGCTTCTGTCTTCTGACTGAAGGAGCCACAGGAAATGAAGGCATGAAGCTGAAGGGGCAGAGGACAGCATACAGGGGTGGGGTGCTGGCAGAGCTGCAACCTATAGTCCAAGGCAGATCATGGAGCGGAGCTGGGAGATCTTGGAACTTCTATTGCTTTTCATGGGCATACCTTTCTAGGGTTTAAAGGCAAGTTACTTTCCACTCTTGGTTCTGGATTAATTAATTGTGAGGCTGGATGCTTGATTCTGGGGGAGGCGGTGCTCTAGGAGGACTGCATTTGGGACCTGAAACCATGCTTGGATTTTTGTTTTGTAGGGTCGGGAAGAAGAATAGAAAATGACTGATTAGCTCTGGGGATACTGGATTGAAGACTGTGTCCCAGAGCAGGATAACCTCACTTAAATCCAGTCCTTGTGCAAGTTGAGACATCACTCTGTGATGTCATTGGTCCACTTTGAATAGGAAAGACTAACAAAATTCAATTTTATTGCCATTGAGAAGGCAAAAATTACCATGTCCATTAGACATATGAAGTCATGCAAAACATTTCAGAGAGAAAAAGAGAGAGCGTTAAAGTTAGAGTTGGGGGTAGGGATCATGAAATTCATCCAGTTCAGCTTTTTCCATTTACATATGAGGAAGCTGAAGGCCAGAGAAGGGTGAGTAGTTTTCTATATATCATGGAATCTTTTTTTTAGGGAGGGGGTATTATTTCATTTTATTCTTTTTTTTTTGTAAATAGTATTTTCTTCAAATTATATGTAAAGACAGTTGTCAACATTCATTTTCATAGGGTTTTGAGTTCCAAATTTTTCTTCTTGCCTCGCCCCTCCCCAAGATGGAAGGCAATTTGATATAGGTTATACACATATGACCATGGGAACATATTTCCACGTAAGTCATGTTGTGAAAGAAGAAACAGAACAAAAAGGAAAAGCCACAAAAACAAACAAATAAAAAAAAGCGAAAATAGCATGCTTTGATCTGCACTCAGGCATCAGAGTTCTTTCTCTGGATATGGATTGCATTTTCCATCATGAGTCTTAGAATTATCTTGGATCATTGAGTTACTGAGAAGAGCTAAGTCAAACATAGTTAATCATCACACAATGTTGCCTTTACTGTACAATGTTCTCCTAGTTCTGCTCACTTTACTCAGCATCAATTCATGTTAAATCTTTCCAGTTTTTTTCTGAAATCTGCCTTCTCATCATTTCTTATAGCACAATATTATTCCATTACATTCACATACACAAGTTGTTCAGCCATTTCCCAGTTGATGGGCATCCCCTCAGTTTCCAGTTCTTTGCCACCACAAAAAGAGTTACTATAAATATTTTTGTACATGTGGGTTCTTTTTCCTTTTTTATGATCTCTTTGGGATATATACCTGGTAGTGGTATTGCTGGATCAAAGGGTATACACAGTTTTATAGCCCTTTAGGCGTAGTTCCAAATTGCTCTCCAGAATGGTTGGATCAGTTCACAACTCCATCAACAATGCATTAGTGTCTCAATTTTCCCCCATCTTCTCCAACATTTATAATTTTCCTTTTCTGTAACATTAACCAATCTGATAGGTGTGAAGTAGTACATTAGAGTTCTTTTAATTTGCATTTCTCTAATCAATATTTCTCTAATCAATAGTGATTTAAATCATTTTTTCATATGACTATAGATAGCTTTAATTTCTTCATCTGAAAACTGCCTGTTGATATCCTTTGACCATATATCAATTGGGGAATGACTTGCATTCTTAGAAATTTGACTCAGTTCTCTATATATTTGAGAAATGAGGCTTTTATCAGAAACATTTGCTGTAAAATTGCTTCTTATATTTCTACTTTCTTTTTAATCTTGGTTGCATTGGTTTTGTATTGCAAAAACTTTTTAATTTGATGTAATCAATGTTATCTATTTTGCATTTAATAATGTTCTCTATTTCTTGTTTGGTTGTAACCTCTGCCCTTCTCTGTAGATCTGACAGATAAACTATTCCTTGCTCTCCTATTTTGTTTATGGTATCACTATATTTAAATCATGTACCCATTTTGACATCATATTGGTATACACTGTGAGATGTTGGTCTATGTCTAGTTTCTGCCATAATATTTTCCAGTTTTCCCAGCAGTTTTTTTTTTTGGAGGGGGGAGTGAGGCAGTTGGGGTTAATTGCCTCAGGTCACACAGCTAGTATCATGTGTCTGAGGCCAGATTTGAACTCAGGTCCTCCTGACTCCAGGGCTGGTGCTCTATCCACTCTATCCACTGTAATACCTAGCTGCCCCTTTTTTATGTTTTGGGTTTTTTGGAGGCAATTAGGGTTAAGTGATTTGCCCAGGGTCACACAGCTAGTAAGTGTCTTGAGTCTGGATTTGAACTCAGGTCCTCTTGATTCCAGGGCCAATGTTCTATCCACTGTGCCACACAGTTTTTGTCAAATAATGAGTTCTTATCCCAGAAGCTGGAGTCTTTGGGTTTATCAAACAGAAGATTACTTTTACTAGTGTGTCTTGTGTACCTAATTATTTCCACTGATCCACCACTCTATTTCTTAGCCAGTACCAAATAGTTTTGATGATTACTGCTTTATAATATAGTTTTAGATCTGGTACAGCTAGGGCACCTTCCTTTGCATTTTTTCTTCATTAATTTTCTTGATATTCTGGACCTTTTGTTCTTCCAGATGAATTTTATTATCATTTTTTTCTAGCTCTATAAACTAATTTTTTCATAGTTTGATTTGTATGGCACTGAATCAGTAAAGTAATTTAGGTATCGTCATTTTTATTGTATTAGCTCAGCCTACCCATGAGCAATTGATATTTTTCCAATTGTTTAGATCTGGCTTTATTTGTGTGAAAAGTGTTTTATAATTGTGTTCACATAGTTTCTGGGTTTGTCTTGGCAAGTAGACTTCAATATTTTATATTGTCTACAATTGCTTTAAATGGAATTTCTCTATCTCCTGCAGCTGAGCTTTGTTGGTAATACATAGAAATGCTGATGATTTATGTGGACTTATTTTATATCCTGTGACTTTGCTAAAGTTGTTTATTATTTCAAGAAGTTTTTTAGTTGATTTTCTAAGTATACCATCATATCATCTACAAAGAGTGATAGTTTTGTTTTCTCACTGCCTATTCCAATTCCTTCAATTTCTTTTTCTTCTCTTACTGCTAAAGCTAAAATTTCTAGTACAATTTTGAATAACAGTGGTGACAATGGGCATCCTTGTTTCACCTCTCATCTTATTGGGAAGGCTTTTAGCTTATCCATGCTACAGATAATGTTTGCTGATGGTTTTAGATAGATACTACTTATCATTTTAAGGAAAACTGACTTTATTCCTGTGCTCTCTAATGTTTTTAATAGGAATGGATGCTGTATTTTCTCAAAAGCCTTTTCTGCATCTATTGAGATAATCATATAATTTCTGTTAATTTTGTTGTTGATATGGTCAGTTATACTAATAGTTCTCCTAGTATTGAACTAGCCCTGCATTCCTGGTATAAATCAACCTGATCATAGTGTGTTATCCTGGTGATAAATTGCTGTAATCTCTTTGCTAATATTTTATTTAAATTTTTTTGCATCAATATTTATTAGAGAAATTAATCTATTATTTTCTTTCTGTGTTTTAGCTTTTTCTGGTTTTGGTATCAGCACCATATTTGTGTCATAAAAGGAATTTGGTAGGACTCCTTCTTTGCCCATTTTTCCCAATAGTTTATATAATATTGGAATTAATTGTTCTTTAAATGTTTGGTAGAATTCACTTGTGAATTTATCTGGCCCTGGAGATTTTTTTTTAGGGAATTCATTGACCGCTTGTTCAGTTTCTTTTTCTGAAATAGGGTTAAGTATTTTATTTCCTCTTCTGTTAATTTGGGCAATTTATATTTTTGAAATATTCATCCATTTCACTAAGATTGTTGAATTTATTGACATACAGTTGGGCAAAATAGCTCCTAATTATTGTTTTAATTTCCTCTTCATTGGTGGTGATTTTTAAAATCCTTTTGGAGCTCCTTCAAGAGAACCAATTCATATATCCCTTTGAGGGAAATATGTAAGCATTTTGACATTGTTGTCCTCTTTGGAGTTTGTGTTTTGATCTTCCCTATTGCTAGAGTAACTTTCTATAATCAGGGCTTTTTTTTTCATTTTTGCTCATTTTTAAAAGTTGAACTCAGATCGTGGGTCTCACAGGAAACACTGTCTCAAGCTTCTTGCATGGAGGGCCAGGGGTCTGGTCACTGGCTTTCCTCATGGGGGCCTCTGGGGATGGTGGCTTACCCACTGCACTAGGGCGGACCAGCTTAGTTGTGCCTGTTGTGCCCTGGGTCCCAGGGCTGGCTGTTAGCCTGATGCAGTGAGGCTAGAGACCTCACAACTGGCCTGCTGTGTCACTGGCTTGCTGAGCCTGGATTGAGGGGCTTTGGTTGCTGATCTGCTCTGTGGCTAAGAAATTCCCTCTGGCTTGCCTGGACACTACCTGCGCTGGGCTGCATTCCCCTTTTACCCAAGTGAGACAGACCTTTCCTGAAGTCTTTCTAAGTTATCTTGGGCTGGAAAATTGTTTTACTCTGTCCCTCTATAATTCTTTTAGAGTCTTGATTTAACATAGTTTCATAGGGAAACTAGGGAGAGCCACGGCAACTTTCTGGCTTCTCTCTACCATCTTGGCTCCCTCCCTTCATGGAATGTTTTGATTGGATAGAGTGGATAAAACAATACCCACACTGCTTGCTTCTCATGGAAGTTTTGTGAAGATCAAGTGAGATAATGTATGTGAAAGAACTTTGTAGCTCTGAAGTGCTATATGGATAATAATAATGCTAAAAATAACTAACATTTATATATACCTACTATATTCCTGGCACTTTTGATTTTTATCTCCTTTGATCATGAGGTAGGTACTATTATTATCCCCCTTTATAGATGAGGAAACTGAAGCAAACAGAGGTGAAGTGGCATGCCCAAGGTCATCCAGCTAGTAAGTATCTGAGGCCAGATTTGAACTCAAGAAGATGAATCTTCTTACTCCAGGTCAGGCACTCTATCAACTCTGCTACATAGCTGCTTATATCTACTTTATCAAGTAGGTTTTCTAGAAAACAACTCTAAGCTTTATTTTAGAGAATTTCCCTGGATTTGTGCTTGAGAGTAAGGTTATAAAACAAGCCACAAATTTTTGATAAAAGCCTCAAACCCAGGATTGAAACCAGTCCATATGAGGCCAGATTAGGAGTCTTATTCCTTTGTGGGAGGGTATCTCTTGACCAGGGGAACAAAAAAGAGAATTATATATGAAATTGTAAACTTCAGTTATGTACAGTACATTTTAAAAAGAAGTATGTATCAAATTTAATACAGAGTAACAAAGTTGCCTTGTTTGTATTCCATTCTTAGTTTCCTTATGTTTCCTTCTATGCCTTTTCTTTTTTTTTTTTTCAGCCAAAGACAAGGTTTATTAGGACATCCATCATATTGGGCAGACTAAGGAGTCTGAACATGAGTACGCAGTGGCTAGATCATAAGAATCAGAGCCATGGCTGGATTTTAGGCATCTGAGCAGTGGCTAGATTTTAAGAATCTAAGTAGTGGCTAGATTATAAGAATCTAAGTAAGCCCCTCCTATGCATTTTCAAATGTCTTATTGACGGTTTTCTTTTTTTCTTTTTCTTTGTCTCTATCAAGACCCACTAATACCCCTTTCTTTCTCTTTTTGCATCTCTATCACTACACTCAGTTCTGTTCATTTCATGATGCAGGTTAAATACAGGTTGTCCTAAGTTTCTCTGGGTCCATCATGCTCATTATTTCTTTTAGCACAGTAACATTCCATTATATTCGAATACTACGGTTTATTCAACCACTTCTTGATTAATGAACACCTTATTTCCAATTTTTTTCTATAATTAAAATATTTTAAAAAATATTTTTGTCCAAAAAAAGGAAGAAAATGGATTGGTCCCTAGCACTCCAAAAAATGAAAAATTTAAGCAAGAGATTAAGAATGAAATTATAGTTCCTGCAAATTTGGTCTGTCAACTCTCTGACAAGAAGTGGGGAGTATTTATCATCATCATATATATTATTACATCTTTTACAGTTGTTTTCTTTATAATATTAAAATTACTGTATAAATTGTTCTCCTGGTTCTACTCACTTCACTCTCCATAAAATCATACAAGTCCTCCAAGTTTTCTCTTAATACATCCTTTTCATTATTTCTCATGGCATGGTAATATTTTAACATATTCATATGCTAGAATTTGTTTAGCCAGTCTCCAATTTATGAATGCCCACTTTGTTTCTAGTTCCTTGCTACAAATAAAAGCTGCTCCAATAAATATTTTAGCTTGTATGGATCTTTTCACTCTTTCTTTTCCCTAGTTGGTGTATATTCCTAGTTACTGCTGAATCAAAGACTATAAAAGTTTGGTGACTTTGGAGGCACAATTCCAAATTCCTTTCTACAAGGGCTGAACCTAACCATACTCCCACTAAATGTGCATAACTGTGACTTAGGGGAGGAAAGGAGTGATTGAGGTTGAGCACCTGGATGGAATTCAGAAAATAACAGTAAGGAGGACCTGAGACCTGGTGCCAACACTACCCACAACTCGGGATTAAAACCTGAACATAACAATAAGCTGCTAAAAATAACATAAAACAAAATGAAATAAAAATAAGTAAGCAAAGAAAAAAAAGGAGCCTGGCTATAGACAGCTACTGTGGTGTAAAAGAACTGAGCTCATATTCAGGGGAAGATAGATTAAAAAAAAAGCCACTCCCACGTCAAAGAATAACTTCAAATTGTCATAAGCCTAGCAAGAGTTCTTTGAAGAAATTAAAAAGGAACTTAAAAATCAAATAAGAGAGAGCAAGAGAAAATTAGGGGAAAAAAATAAAAGGAACCCAAGAAAATTATGGAAAGATTGTTAACCAATTGGAAAAAGAGGTCCAAAATCTTAAGGAAGAAAACAACTCCTTGAAAACTAGAATTGGGCAAGAGGAATCAAATGACATTATAAGATACCAAGTAGTAATAAAATTAGAAAAAAAATTTGAAGAGAATCTGAAACATCTCATTAGAAAAACAGCTGATCTAGAGAACAGATTGAGGAGAAACAATATAAAAATTGTAGGACTACTTGAAAGTTGTGATAAAAAATATAGGTACAATATTACAAGAAATTATTAAGGAAAATTGCCCTGAAGTTCTAGAACAAGAGGATGACAGAGAAATAGAAAAAAATCTACCATTCACCACCTGAAAGCAATCCCAAGAGGAAAATTTACAGGAATGTTATAGCCAAGTTTCAAAACTCCCAGGTTAAGGAGAAAATATTGCGAAGAACAAGAAAAAAAAATTAAATACTGCAGAGATGCAGTCAGGATTTCACAAGACTAAGCAGCTTCTACACTAAAAGACCACAGATCTTGGAGCATAATATTTCAGAGAGCAAAAGAGCTGGATTTCTGACCAAGAATAACTTAACCAGGAAAATTGAACATACTCTTAAATGAAAATAAAAATAGACATTAGACAAACTGAAAGACTTTCAGGTATTTGTGACACAAAGAATAGAAATCAATAGAAAATACGATATACAAGAACCAGGAGAACTATAAGGAAAATATTAAAGACTAATTAAAAGAGACTCATTAAGGTCAAACTGTTTATTATCTGTGAACATGTCAATATTCTTAAAACTGTCATCATTACTAAGGTAGTATGAAAGAAAGATTGGGGCTGAGTTATATATAATGAAGTGATTCTAAAAAACAAAATTGGGTAGGAAAAGGTTAAAAAAAGGAGCAATTATCTCATAAAATGGGATGTGAAAGATAGAACTGATACAGAGAAAGCAGGTGGGGGTGAATGGCTGGTAATGTTGGAACCTTACTCTCATTGGCTCTAGATAGAAGAAGAAACAATATAAACATCTAGAGGAGTGTAGATTTCTGGACTTGTAGAGAGGTGAAAGAACTGGGGGACAGGGTCAGGAAAAGGCTTTTAGAAGGATGTATAGATTAAGATTTAAGAGGGTAGTGGGAGAAGAAAAGGGAGGGTCTCTCAGAGGAGTGGGTAAAAGAAGGAATAGGAGGGTAAGATGAGAAAATAAAGGTAAAAAGGACAGGGTAACAAGAGAGGCTGAAAAAGATGATAGTGAGTAAAAATAAGATGGAGGGAAATTCACAATATTAATTATAACTTTGAATGTGAATGGAATGAACTCACCCATAAAATGGGAATGGATAGTGAATGGATTAAAAATCAGAATCTAACAATATGTTATTTACAAGAGACACATTTAAGAAAGAGAGATACACAGAATTAAAATGGAGGGTTGGAGTAGAATTTATAATGTTTTAGCTGATGCAAAAAAGGCAGGGGTAGCAATTATGATCTCAGACAAAATTATGGCTTAAATAGATTTAATTGAAAGAGATAAACAAGGTAACTACATTTTGATAAAAGATACCATAGACAATGAAGAAATATTAATACTGAACCTATATGTACCACATACTATAGCATCTAAATTTTTAAAAGAAAATTTAAATGAAATATAGGTGGAGATAAATAGTAGTACTTTAAAAGTGGGGTGGGGAGAAAGGGTCTTTAATCTCAGAACCAGATAAATCTAACAAAAAAATCAACAAGTAAGAAAGAAGTCAAGAAATGAATAGAATTTTAGATAAGCTAGATATGAGATATCTAGAGAGAACTGAATGGAAATAGAAAAGAATAAACCATTTTTTCAGCAGTTCATGGCACCTTTACAAAGATTGACCATATATTATGACATAAAAATTTTATAGTTAAAAGCAAAAAAGCAGAAATATTAAAAGTGTCCTTTTCAGATCACAATATGATAAAAATTATATTTAATAAAGGACCACAGAAACAGATTAAAAGCTAATTGGAGATTAAACAACTTAATCTTAAAGAATGAGTGGGTTAAAGAACAAATCATAGAAAAAAATAAAAAATTTCATTAAAGAGAATGACAATAATGAAACAACATTAAAACTTATGAGATACAGCAAAAGCAGTGATCAGAGGAAAAGTTATATCCTTAAATGCTCATATCAGTAAAAAAAAGAAAGAGCAGATTAGTGAATTGGGTATGCAATTAAAAAAAACTAGTAAAAGAACAAACTAAAAATCCCCAATTAAATTGGAAATCCTAAAAAAGGTGAAATTAGTAAAATTGAGTGTTAAAAAATCATTGAATTAATAAATGAAACTAGGAATTGGTTTTGTGAAAAAACAATAAAATAGACAAACCATTGGCTAATTTGATTTTTTTTTTAAAAAGAGAAACCCAAACCACTCCTATCAAAAATGAAAAGGGTGATTTCACTACTAACAAAGATAAAATTAAAGCAATTTAAAAAACTTTTATATAAAAATAAAATCAGATTTAAATAATTGGAAAAATATTAATTGTTCATGGGTAGGCAAGGCCAATATAATAAAAATAACAATTTTACCTAAACTAACATATATTCAATTCCATCCCAACCAAATTATCAAAAAATTATTTTACTGAATTACCAAAAATAATAAAATGCATTTGGAAGAAAAGTCAAGAATATAAAAAGAACTAATAAAAAATGTAAAGGAAAAAGGTTTAGCAGTACCAAATCTTGAACTATATTAAAAGGCAAAGAAATAGAAAGGTAGATCAATGGAACAGAGTAGAAATACAATTTATAGCAGGCAAAAAAAAAAAGAAAGAAAGAAAGAAAGAAAGAAACCTTTCTGTTCTGGGAGGCGCTGTTGTGTATTTTTGTGCTGCCTGCTAAATCTGACCGAGCTTGCTTCCCCTGAGCTCTTTAGCCTGGAAGTTCCTGAAGCCTCCAAGACCCTGGAGGGTAGGGGGTTCGCTCCTCTGGCTGATGGAACGGCTGGTAAGACCACTCAAGCACAGGGATGAGACAGAGACGGGCTCGGAGGCGGGGGTGAGGACCTGGGGAGGGGAGTTGGCTATCTGTAGGGAGAAAGCAGAGGCATTTTGGCTTAGGTTTTTTGCTATATGAGGCGGGGAAGGGGAGACGAACTCTGGGGAGAATGGACTAAAAGATCGCCCCACCCAGCAGCACAAAACAGGGAATATAGAGGTGGAGGAGAAAACTGAATTCATCCAATTTACACATGAGAATGCTGGAACCTGGAGAGGGTGAGTGTCTTTCCGAACTTCCCAAAAGCTATTTGTGCTAGAGAGCAGGGGTTATGCTTCTATAGAACGGAATCTCTTGATTTGGAATATTTTTTATGAAGCCAATATTTTGTTGATGTTTTAGTAAATTTATAAAATGGAAACTTGTAAATGGGGAAAAAATTTGCATCAACTTCATGACCACCATCCTAAGCTATCATGATCATTTAAAATAATTGATAAAATAATTGATTTACAAGAGAGTAAAATAACTTAATCCAGAAGTATAGTGAAAACATGGTAAGTAGTACTGAATATATCTCTACGTATTTTCTCTTTTTTAAAATTTTTATTTATTTATTCTGAACTTAAGAAATAAAACAAGTATTTCCATAACAGTAGAATAGAAAAAAGATGATTGTACATGAAACTGCAAATCTGTTATGTACAACTGGCTATTCTTTTTAAATATATAATAGTTACCATGTAAATATCTTTTTCTATCCTTTTTTTCTTCCCTCCCCACCAGAGGGTAGTTACCACCAGACACAAATGTGCCTGTGTATATGTAAACACATTCTAAACATACTTCTATTTATGAGTTCTTTCTCTGGATGCAGATAGTATCTTCATATGTCCTTTATAGTTAATTTGGGTATTTATAATAGTCAAAATGACGTAGTCCCCCCAAGTTTTTCCTAAAACAATATTGTTGTTACTGCATACAATATTCTCTTGGTTGTGTTCATTTCACTTTTCATTCTTTTATGCAAGTCTATCCATGTTTTTCTAAGATCACCAAGCTCATCATTTCTTATAGCACAGTAGTACTCCATCACAATCATATATCATAAATTGTTCAGCAAGTCCCTAACTGATGGGCATCCTTGCAATGTCCAGTTCTCTACCACCACAAAGAGCTGCTATAAATACTTTAGAACTTATAGGTTCTTTTCCTTTTTCCCTAATCATCTTGGGAAATAGATCTAGTAGTGGTATTGCTAGATCAAAGGGTATAGGCAGTTTAATAACTCTTTGGATGTAATTCCAGATTGCTCTCCAAAAAGGTTAGGTCAATTCACAGTTTCACCAATAGTGAATTAGTGTCCCAATTTTTTTACATCCTCTCCAACATCTGTTGCTTTCTCCTTCAATTATTTTAGCCAATCTCATAGGTGTAAAATGATATCTCAAGGTTGTTTTAATTTGTATTTCTCTAATCAATAATATTTAGAGTATTTTTTCACATGGCTACAATTTATTTTGATTTTTTCAGAAACCTGCATATTCATATCCTTTGATCATTTATCAGTTGGAGAATGACCTGTATTCTTACAGATTTTACAAAGTTCTTTAT
Source organism: Vombatus ursinus (assembly GCF_900497805.2). Taxonomy (NCBI): domain Eukaryota; kingdom Metazoa; phylum Chordata; class Mammalia; order Diprotodontia; family Vombatidae; genus Vombatus; species Vombatus ursinus. The sequence goes on from NW_020941197.1 coordinate 22,090,927, forward strand.
ACTTTGAGAGATGAGACCTTTATCTGTGAATCTTTCTATAAATTCCCCCCTCCAATTTTCTGCTTCCCTTCTGATTTTGGCTACATTTGTTTTATTCATACAAACTCTTTTTAATTTAATGTAATTGAAATTATCCATTATATATGCCACACTGCTCACTATCTCTTTTTCATTCATAAATTGTTCACCTATCCTCTCCCTATATTTTCACACAGCCAGGGAGCAAGGGACATTATGAAATAAGAGCATACATTTACATGAAAGACAAGACAAAGAAAATATTCAATTTAACTACGTCTTTATTGAATCTGCATATTCTTTTGTATATTGGTTACTTTATGATGCAATTCCTTTTGTCCTCCCTCCCATGCTTGAAAAAGTATCTCTCTCTCTCTGTATGTATATACATATATATATATATACACACATACAAATGTATAATTTGTGTGTGCACTTGTGTGTGTGTACGTGTGTACATGCATGTGTGTGTGTATATGGCAATGCTTTTCCAACCTATAGAAGTCAGAGTTTCTAAGAGCCTTAGTTCCTTGCCACCCCTCCATGTGAGTTAAGGATTTGGGGTGAGGGAGGAGTTGGAAATGGGGGAAGGCAGTCCTATTTAAAGATAAAAGGTGCAATTTTTAAAAAGCAGTAAACATGAATATATTTATATCTAGCATGCATTTCTGTTAAAACCAATTTGTCTGTTTTGGAAGAATTAACATTAAGGATAGGACCAGGGCATCCTCCATATCTATCTTAATAATAATAATAAAAGTGATAATTGCTTAATGAATACTTGTTGATTATTGTTTTAAGGAGCAGTATTAGTAAACACAAAAACCCTGGACTAGCTTTTGAGTAATATACATACATACATATATACATACACATATTTACATACATATACATGCATACATACATATATATTTATTCCCACACACAGATGGTACAATGTTGGCCGAAAGGTCTTTGCCTTCCAGGAATTTAGCAAGGTTATAAATTGTAGATTTGAAACAATAGTCATACATGCATGGCTTATTTACATAGAGTTATTGATAGTACTTTAAGATGTTTTCTGTGCTTTTTTGAGAGTTCTCTTAAAATATAATTGAGTCAAGAGGGAGCTGCTTTTTTTTTTTCAGGTCCAATGCCATTTACTTTTATGTTTTAAAAGTAAATTTACTTCTTACTTTAAAAGCAAATCAACATTTGAGAACACAAATGACTTTGAATGGGTAATTGGTAGATTATTAAAAAGTTTTCCTTCCTCTCCTGGGTTGGCTTCTGACTCTTTAGGCTTTGCCACCATACTCTTGCTGCCTTCTTACCTCGGAAGTTCCCTCTTCCCCTTTGGCATTCTTCCCTGGTCTCTTCAACATGCTGGCCCCCTTATTCCATTAGCAAGTTTCTGCAAGAATCTCCATTTTGAGGAAGGGCCCAGGCCTGCCATACTTCATTCCTTTCCAGACCTTTGTTCCTTGTGTCATCCTTGAGAGGATTACCTTCTATTTGGGGAGCCAGGATATATATCCATATAACAAAGCACTGTGTATAGAGTACCAGGTGAATGATATAGACAAAAAAGACTGAGAGTGCAGAGGAGAGAATCAGTCATTGGAAATGGTGAGAGGATGCTGCTCCATGGAAGTTATTAGCTGGTGAATCCACTGCTGAACCTTACAGAAAACAGAGCAAAACAGAGAGAAGAAAAAGCAGAGAGAAGAAAAAGCAGAGAGAAGTAGCAGAAGGGACAGACCTAGCGAATAGGGGCAGAGGAGAGAGGATGTGTACAAATGTGCCAAAGTGTGTGACTGCACATGATGTGTGGAAGGAACAAGTGAGATAAATATTTGATGAAATTAAGAATCTGAGCTCTAATCCCAAGTTTTGTAAGAGGTCTTTCCTAGTCCACTTCCATTTCTTGCTAGTTTTCTCCAAAATTACTTCCTATTTACGTTGTAAATATCTTAAATATACAGTCAATCCTCAGCTTTCATTAGGGTAACATCCTTAGAAAATGGGGCGAAAGTCAAAAACATGAATGTTGATGCATTGAACCCTTGAGAAATAGGGGTTTGGTTCCTGTGGCCACCAAAAACTGTAATATTTCACTAAAGATTGCTGAAAATACACTTTTCTGCATACAATCCTTTATGACAAAACATTAATTCTGATGATATGCACTTTTCCTGTAACATAGTATAACCCATAAAATGCAGTACACAAAATAAAACGGGTGACATGCAGAACATTTTTCTCACTAGCAATTCCCTAGAATTCTGTGCCCTTTTGTGCTAACATCTCAATAAAAAAATACATTGATTTCAGACAATTTTCACTTTTCATAACACATGAAATCTACAGTACCATATTTTATGACAAACAAAATTCTTTTTTTTAAGAGAAGCTCATTTTAAATATATATGTGTGTATATATATATATATATATATATATATATATATATTTTTTTTTTTTTGGTGAGGCCCTGAGTAACACAGCTAGTGACTGTTATATGTCTGAGGTCAGATTTGAGCTCAGGTCCTCCTGACTCCAGAGCCAGTGCTCTATCCATTGTACCACCTAGCTGCCCCCGACAAACAAAATTCTTAAAACTAAAACATTTTTTAACCTGAATTTTACCTCTTACTGTATCAGATAGTGGTGTGAGGGTGTTGTATAGTATACTATACTGCTGTAAGCCTCTGCACTTTGGCCACCCTTCAAAAACCAAGGTAAAGGTTGCTGCGACTTTTGTCTCTGCTGTGGGAAGACACTGACACTGGTGAAGACTTGACATCATCTGCATCACTCTGTCCTTCATGGCTGATGGATGGTGTTGGAGATTATGAAGGACACATCAGCTTGAAATAATCCCTCAGCGACATCTACTTCATGTGTTTTTTGAGATTTTTAAGGACATCCAAATCTGTGTCTGAATTGGGATGGTGGTATGGCAGCTTTAAAGAGTGCTTCCCATACCCTATTGGGGACAGCTAGGTGGCACAGTGGAAAGAGCACTGGCCCTGGAGTCAGGAGGACCTGAGTCCAAATCCAGCCTCAGACACTTGACACTTACTAGCTGTGTGACCCTGGGCAAGTCACTTAACCCCATTGCCTAGCCAAGGAAAAAAAAGAGTGCTCCCCAGCTTTCCTCCTTTTTTTTTTTAATAAAAAAAGTCTCATCTTAGATGTGTTAAGGTTACTAATTTCTTTGGGGGAGGTGAGTGTGGTTCAAGATAAGGACAGATGGAGAAGAAGGTGTTAACTGTGATCTCTGCTTTGGGATTTTTGAGCTCAGTAATTGGTTGAAGGGGATGGCAGTATGAACAGAATGTTTTCTGATTTACCCAGAGTTAGCTAACAGGAAAGTTAGGGAGGGAGGATAATACATATAATGCCAGGTGCCATGAGCCCAGCCCAAATCAGATGGACATTTTATCTTTGGGATTCTCATTGGGAAAAGAGAAGACTTTCATAGCTAGTTTTGTCGGTTAAAGTGAAAAAGAAAACAAAACAAGGGACTATTAATACTTAGAAGAAAAGAGCCAAGAGATGTGGATGTAAATCTTCCCTGGCAGTTCTGTCTCTTCAATTATCTGGCACTTACCAGAAAATAGCCTGGGTTATTTTCTCAAGTGAAGGATCTAAGGTCTCATAGAAGGTTTTTTTATGTTGAGATTCTACAGTGAAAATGCTAACTCAAAGTCTTACAGAATCAATAACCTCCTAATACAGAAAAATCCTAACAGAGCAATGGGAATAACAGCTGTATTAGTGAAAATAACTATGTATAAATATTTTTGCATATTCATTTATTTACAATCCGAAGAGTGGGGAAGAATAGTATATCCAGTAACAAAATCCTAAAAAGGAAAATTATATTCTTATACATTAAAGGAGGGATCATAGACCCCAGAAATCAGGCATTATGAACAAATCATGGCAGTCACAGTATAATATGCCCTACACCTGGATCTTAGCAGTTATCTAATCCATTGCTTTCATTTTTAGATGAGGAAGTTGACATCTACAGAGGTTAAATGAATGGGTAGTAAGTAGCAGGGATCTGAATCCATGTCTTCTAAGTCCAAATCTGGTGCTCTTTGCATTACACTATGAATACATTGGGTGCCTAATAAATATTTGTTTAATTGAATCATTCAATTGAAGTGATAAAGTCTTGACCTAGAGAGTGACAGTGGGGATGAAAGGAAACAACAGGGCTAAAAACAGTCGTTTTAGTCATGACCTCTTTTAGGGTTTTCTTGGCAAAGATGCTGGAGTGCGTTTCCATTTCCTTCTCCAGATCATTTTATACATGAAGGAGCTGAGGCAATTGGAGTTAAGTGACTTGCTCAGAGTCACACAGCTAGTGTCAGAAGCCAGATTTGAACTCAGGAAGATAAGTCTTCCTGAGATAATGCTCCTAACTATGTGCAGTTCATTCCACTTTTCTGGCCTTCAGTTTCATGTTTGTAAAAGGAGGGGGTTGGGCTAGATAACTTTCAGATCCTTTTGCAGCTTTAATAGTCTGCTTGCGAATGTGGCAAAGGAGATAAGAAAAGCGGTCACACATTACTGATATTACAGCTTTTATACAGGTCCTTAATTGCCTTCTGGGCTTGTCCGTCTCAAGGGTGCTTTGAGGGTGGGGTTTTGGGGTTGCTACTAAGTTACTCTCCAACAGCAGCCTCTCAGACTTCTGGTAAAAAAAAGAAAAAAACAAGATTTGAAAATAGTATGAAATTTTCTGAGGATAGTGTGCCATTCACAAATAGGCACTGACTGCTCTCTGCTTGGTCCCTCACCCTTCCTCACCTTTCCTCACCTTTCCAGAGCAGGCTTTTTTTTGAAATTAGTGCGTTTGGCTGTGGAAGTTCGTTGGCCACAAAAATCAAACAGCGTTCTGTGGCAAACTAGTCAGTACCTGATGTCTGTAACATTCCCTGAAGTGATTCCTAGCATAAGCAGAATATTGTGATTTTGCTGAAACTCAAAGCTTCATCGGAATTTTCTTTTTTATCTCTAGGTGCATGAGAAATTCTTCTCTCATAGTTTCACATGCAGTCTGATTTGGGGCATGACTCTTGTGATGCAGTGCTGGGCACAAGGTAAAGACGTACCCCTACTGTTTTTAGGAAATATCAGTATTGAGACAAGGCAGCTAGGTTTTGTGTTATATATTGTAGACTGCGTCTATGTGGCTCACCAACTGGAATGTTTTTGAGAAGAATTTTTGTTTTTGATTGTCATAGTCCTTGACAACTGAGCAATAGATTGGATTGCCAAATGGCAAATCCAGTAACATCATTAAGATAAGTGATAGACCTGGGCCACAAATAGTATGACTTAGTGGATAACTAATCAAGTGAATAGACCCAACTCAATGAGCCACTCTGCTGTTTGGTACATGGTGTGTTGGTGGTTAAATTAACGTACAATGTAGACCTTGACTTGACCTTGTTTTAGGGGAACCTGACTTCAAGGTTTATGAGAAATGTGGAGAATTTCTAGAAGATTCACAGGAGAGGGAAAGGATATAGGACAACTTGGATTGGAAGATAATACAAACAAAGACAATAGCAGTCTTCAAATCTTTGTCCAAATTCACTGAAGATAGGACAGGAGAAAATGGATTGAAAGTGAGCACAGATTATTTCAGTTGTTAGACAGAGAAGAGGAAAAATATTTAAAAGTTACTGTTGGTTCAGATTTATACTGGGAAGGGAATGATACTAGAAAATTATAACTCCTAGCGGTTTAGTTATTATTGTTGTTCATCCTTCATTCTTGAGGAGGACCAAGGACATCAGGAGGGTGATGTCTTGACTTGTGAGTGAATTGGATTTAAGTGAGGTAGGGCTGTGCAAAGTAACCAGCCTCACTCTCTCCTTCAGGGTCATTGGAATCCAGTGGCAAGACATAGCTCAGGACAACTGGTGATAGCCCCTAGGTCAGTTATAGATTCAGAGCATTAGAACTGTAGGGAAACTTAGAAATCATAGAGACCACCCCTCTCATTTTATAGATAAAAGGGCTCAGAGAAATTAGGTGACTTGCCCAACATCATTCAGCTAGTTAGTGATAGAGCCACAATACTTCATTACTCAAAGATATGGAATAATTTTATGTTTTCATCAGTGATGTAGAGCTCTAGAACTTTTAGAGTCAATTCAATTCAATATAATTCCTCAACTGTTATATTTAGGCAGTTAGGTGGCACAGAAGAGAGAATGCTGGGCCTGGAGTCAGGAACTTGTGGTCAGGCATTTCAGTTCTGTCTGACTCTTTGTGACCCCATTTGGGGTTTTCTTGGCAAAGATACTGGAGTGGTTTGCTTTTTCTTTCTCTGGCTCATTTTACAGCTGAGGAAATTGAGACAAATAGGGTCAAGTGACTTACCCAGCATCCCACAGCTAGTACATGTCTCAGGCTGGGTTTGAACTCAGGTTTTCCTGACTCCAGGCCTGGCATTCTATCCACTGTGCCACCTGTGCCCAGAGTCAAGAAGACTTAACTTCAGATCCAGCCTCAGACACTTACTAGCTGGATGATGCTGGGCAAGTCAGTTAACCTCTGTCTGCCCCAGTTTCCTCATCTGTAATATGAGGATCATAATAAGATCTACCTTCCATGGTTGTTGTGAAGATTAAAGGAGATAATATCTGTAATGCCCTACTAAGTGCAAGGTGCATAGGAGATGCTTAATGAATGCTTATTTCCTTTCTTATTCTGAGACAAGGAACGGGAGAACTTGAAAGGAATTTAGAGTTCAGCTCATCTAAACTCTCACAATCTTTCTTTATAGTATCCCTGACTACTAGGCATCTGTCTTCTCCTTGAACACTGACATCAGGAGAGTATATTACACCTTAGGGATCCCTAATTGTTAGAAATTAGAAATTTTTGTCTTTAAATTGATCAAAAGAACTTTGATCTGCTATACCTAATTCCAGTGATCAGTCTTTCCTGGAGCTGCTCAGAACAGGTAAACCCCTTTTCTGTGTGTGAATCCTTCAAATATTTGAAGTTGGTTGCTATGATTCATTTATTTACATGAATATTGGAACAGGAACACTCTTAATGAATTTTCAAATAATCCAAATGGAATAGACAGAAAACAATGTCAAGATTGAAAGATGAAATGAATTCCGTTTCCTTATTCCTGGAGGATAGGAGATTGAAGGGCAGCATGTGGTTTTCAAGGACCTGAGCACAAATCATGATCATGAACTATTCTACATCAGAGAAGTAGTATCACCTAGTGGATAGAATGTTGGACCTCAAGGAAAGGAAGACTTGGGTTCAAATCCTCCCTCAGACATTTGCTAGCTTTGTGATTCTAAGAAAGTCACCTCTCTGAACCTCATTTTCTCTGTCTGGGGATAATAATAGCATTTACCTCACAAAGTTGTTAAAGGATCAAATGAGATAATATATGGAGAGTGCATTGTACCAAAGTGGAACTGTGAATATTGTCTCCTTTGTGGATAAAACTTGAGAAAATGGTTTAGATTGCAGTAGCCAGAGGTTGAGATTTAGGGTCATAATTCTAAAATCGTATAGTAGGCTAGATGAACTGCGAACATGAACTTTGGGACCTAAGATTCTTTTAGCCTAAGGTTTCCATTCTGTTTTATTTGCTGTTTCATTTAGTGCTATGGTGCTATTTGCTACCAAAGTTATAGATTCAGAATTGGGGGTGTAGGAGATGGAAGAGGTTAGATTTTTTTTTCTCTTTCTAATTTTTTTCAATTAAGAAAAAAAATCTATTAACTTGAAGCAATTTTGGAACATAAAAGGGCTATAGGAATAGAAGATCTCCTCCAGGCACCCATTTATAGAGAAAGATTCACAGAAGTAACTGTGAATCAAGGTGATAATGGTCTCATAATAAAAAGAAAAACAAATTCTTCTGATTCTGCAGGAAATGTGGTCACTGAGGATGAGACAGTGATGCTGGAGAGACCTGCGTCCTTAAAATGTTCTCTGCAGACTGTTCAAGAGGTTGTGATTGTCACATGGCAGAAACTCATTAACAAAGGACCAGAAAACATGGCAACTTTCAGCAAACAACATGGAGTAGTTATCCAATCAGCTTACAAGAATAAAATAGAAATGACTCAGCCAGGGCTCAGTGAATCAACCATCACCTTCTTGAGAACTGCAGTTGAGGATGAGGGATGCTATTTATGCATCTTTAACATCTTTGGTGTTGGAACAGTCTCAGGAAAAACCTGCCTCAGTCTTTATGGTGAGATTTTGTGCATATTCATGCATGCCTTCAGTAATCTGGGAGAATTCTTATTTCTTTTTTTGTTTGCTTGTTGCTGTTTTTTAAAAATAAGTATTTCTTTTTATGTTCTTTTTACATATTGTTTTAAAATTTCTCCTAGCATACTTTCCTCTCTTATCCGTCAGAGACTCATATGTTATAACTAAATTTTTTTTTAAAGAAAAAGGAGGAAGAAGGGGAAAAATAAGCAAAATTGACCAATACATTGAAAAAGCGGTAGTGGTGGTGGGGGAAACACAGTGTTCCACACACATTAACCTATCACCACCGCAAAAGAATGGGTTGAGGGTGTCTTCTTATATCTCTTCTTTGGTATCATGTTTTCTTGGTTATGCTAACTTTACTCTGCATCAGTTCATTTAAGTCTTTCCATATTTTACTTTATTCATTGTGTTTGTCATTTCTTATAGCATAGTAACATTTCATTCCATTTGCATGTCAAAATTTGTTCAGTCATTCCCTAATTGATGGGTATCTACCTTGTTTCCAGTTCCTTGATATTACAAGAAGTACTGCTAGAGGGGCAGCTAGGTGGTGCAGTGGATAGAGCACTGGTCCTGGAGTCAGGAGGACCTGAGTTCAAATCCGGCCTCAGACTCATAACACTCCCTAGTTCTGTGGCTCTGGGCAAATCACTTAACCCCAATTGCCTCAAAAAAAAAAAAAAAGTACTGCTATGGATATTTTAGTGTATATATGTGCAGGGATTTTTCTCTTATCAGTGATCTCTTTGGGATACATGCTTAGTAGTGGAATCTCAGGATGAAAGAGTATGGACAGTATAGTCACTTCATTTGCATAATTCCTAACTGCTTTCCAAAATGGTTGCACTGATTCATGGCGCCACCAGCAAGGCAGGAGTGTACCTATAACCTCTTCAACATTGAGTATTTCTCTCTTTTGTTATCTTTGCCAACTGACTGGGTGTGAGGTAAAACCTCAGGGTTATTTTGATTTACATTTCTTTTATTATTAGTGATTTGGAGCATTTTTTCATGTGGTTGCACTACGTAGCTGTACTATTATAAATATATGTATATAAATATACATACACATACACACACACATGTATTTATGTGTGTGTGTGTATGTTTTGTGTTGTGTATGCATGGTCAAAAGTCATATATCTTTATATATGTATATAGTTACATATATACACATATATTGATATATATTTATATATTGTTTTTGCAGAAGCTTTTCAATTTCTTGTAGTCAAAATGATCTATTTTCTTTTTTTCTTTTACACTCTACTTTTAAGAATATATTTCCTATCCATAGCTGTGAAAGGTTTATGATTTGCTTCTCTTTCATTTTTTATGTTATGATTTTTTTTATTAAGGTCACATATCCATTTTCAACTTATTGTAGATTATGGTATAAGGTTTTGGTCAAAATAGTTTTTTCCTAAGCAATTTTTCTTTTGGGGTTTATCAAACACCAGATTGTTGAGTTCCATTGTTTGTGGTTCTCCCTTGTCTACTCTATTACATTACATTGATCCACTCTTTTTTTAAACCAATACCAAAAGGTTTTTATGGATACAGCTTTTGATATACTTTGAGATCTGGAAGGCTCTTCCTCCATTCTTGCTGATGGGGTGCTTGGGTGCCTGTGCTTGGACCTCAATTTCTCCCTAGCCTCAGAAACACTGTATCTGGCAGTTTCCCCCCAGCCCAAGGACACTGTGCCTAGCAATTACTCATGAGTGGGCCCCAGCAAGACACTTAATCTCTCTCCCTGGTGCAGTTACACAAAGCTGGGTGAGAGAGTAATGGGCTACTCAGGTCCCAGCGCATAAGATCATGTCTCTGGAAGCCTCCCAATTTCTTTTCTTTTTTTTTTCTTTTTTAGGCAATTGGGGTTAAGTGACTTGCTCAAGGTCACACATCTAGTAAGTGTCAAGTGTCTGAAGCCGATTTTGAACTCAGGTCCTCCTGACTCCAAGGCTGGAGTTTTATCCACTGCGCCACCTAGCTGCTCCCTCCCCCCCAATTTCTTAGTAGGCTCCTGTCTTGTGAGAAAATTTTCTCTTGTTGCAGAACACATTCTCTTATCAGGACAGAGAGAGGGGTGCCTGGCCCAAGGATTTTTGTCTCTGGCTGACCCAAAGACTCCCTCCCTCTAGAACCCCAAGGTCCATGCCTCTGACAACTACCTCAATGTCTGATATACTCCCTACACTTTCCCATCCATAGCTCCCAAAGACACCTGGACCTTTAGATCACCTAATTAGTATCCCTGGCATACCTTTCCCATGGCCCTTTTCCATATAAACCCTAGTACCATCCTTAGTCTCTCACAGGTTCCTTGAGAAGCCTTGCCCACTGAAAAGCATAATAATAAATCTTTGCCAACTTGACTTAAAGAATGCTTGAGTCTGTGAATTCATTCCAGATGACCCTGTCCTGTACTCCAGTCCTTGAGGTGTCTCTGAACCTCTCAGACTGCAACATTTCCTTTTTCATTATTTCTCTTAATATTTTAGATATTATATTACTCCAAATGAATTTTGTTACTATTCTATCAAATTCTTTAAAATATCCATTTGGTAGTTTAATTGGCAACACATTAAAACTATAATTAAACTTTGATAGTATTGTCATTTTTGTTATATTAACATATCATAGTAATGAACACATCCATATGAACATCCAATTATTTAAGTTGGCCTTTCTTTTTTCATTAAGGAAAACTTTATAATTGAATCTATGCAATATTTTGTACATTTTATAGATAGATCCCTAAACGTCTTATGTGTGTTGTAGTTACTTCGAATGGGATCTCTCTTTACATTATTGTTGTCTTTTAGATTTTGTCAGTATTATATAGAAATCATATTGATTTTTGATGATTTATTTTGTAGCCTACAAATTTGCTGAAGCTATTAATTGTCCTAATATCTTTGCAGATTCCCTAGTATTTTCCAAATAAAACAACATATTATAGCAAATAGGGATTGTTTTGTCTCTTCTTTGAATGTTTTCACACTTGTATTTTCTTTTCCTTATCTTACTGCTTTTGCTAGCATTTCTAATATAAAATAATAGCAGGAAGAGCGGGCATTCTTGCTTTATCACTGTATCTATTGGGAAATCTTCTAGTATATACCCATCGTATATTATTCTCACTTTTGGTTTTAGATGGATCCTTGCTATGATATTGAAAAGGTCCCTCTATGTCTATATTTTGTATAGATTTTAGTATAAATAAATCTTACGCTTTGTCAAAGTCTTTTTCATAATCATGTGGTCTTGGATGTTTTTGGCTTTTAATATGATTAATTATGGTGATTATTTCCCTAATGTTAAATCATACTTGAATCCCTGATATAAATTCATCTTGTTCATAAAGCATGGTTTCCTAGATGAATTGCAATAATCTTTTTTTTTTTTGCTTTATAAATGTTTATTGATTGATGGTTATAAATATTGCTTACATATATGTGTTTATATTTATAAACATTATTTATATACATTATTTATGTATTGCTTTATTATTACATTACCTATCTACTATTACATTAGCTAACTGTTGAGTTTCTTGGTCTCCTTCAATAACTTATCATCCACATCACACCCCCTAAAAGTGGGTTATAATAGTCTTTTTGATAGGATTTTATTTAACATTTTAATTTGGTATTCCTCAATAATAGTAGTCTATAGTTCTTTGCTTTATCTTTTGTTGGTTTGACTATATTTACATCATAAAAGGAGTCTAAGTGGTTTGTTTTCAATTTTTGAGAATTATTTTTGCAATATCGATACTAATTCTTTAAAGGTTTGATAGAATTCCTCTGTAAATCTGTCAAAATCAGGAAGTTTTTTTTTTCTTTCTTCCTTTTCTGAGACTGAGCTATTTAAGAACTCTATTTGGTCTTCTGTTAATTTGAGTATTTTATATGTTTGAAGGTATTAATCTTTTTCTTTTGTCTTCTCATTTTGCTAGCTTATATATGTGCATTATAGGTTCTCAAGATTAGTTTTATATCTTCAATTATGATTTCACTTTGTTCCTTTGTTATTTTGTTGATTTGGTTTTCTGCCCTCTTCTTTTAAAATCAGATTTATTAAAGATTTATCAATTTTGTTAGTCTTTTAAAAATAGCTTTTAGTTTTGTTTATTCTTTCTCTAATATTTTGTTTCCAACTTATCTATTTTTCCTTTAATTTTCCATATCTCCTCTTTTGTCCTTATATTGGGATATTTATTATATTTTTAATTTTTAAAGTGAATATTCATGTCATTAATTCTCTCCTTTTCAAATTTGATAGAGTATATTTTTAGGGATCTAATTCCTCACCCTCTACTTCTATACTGTTCTGGCTGCATCCTAGAAATTTTAGTATATTGTTTCATCATTATAATTTTCTTTCACATAACTCTTATCTTTATGCAAGCTGTCTTTAAGACATAGTATTTTGCTTGTACAGAGATCAGGGGCATTTTTTAAAAGGATTATTGCTTTTCTGTTTTTCTTCTTCAAGATTGTTCTTCACTTCTGTATATTTGTATTCCCAAACCATTATATTCTTTGGAAAGTCTCAAGGTGGATTTTTGTTGTCTTTTTTTCTGTATAAGCCATAAAATCTACTTCCACTTTTTTTGTTTTTCTCTTGAACCATTTCATAAAATACTGCTATGGTTCCATGATTTTTGGGAAGACATAGGTTCCTATTTCTTATCAGATATTGATTCCTTTCCATGTGTCTTGAAATATTTATTCAGAGATGTTTGGATTCATTTAGATATCCTGGAGGGCATCTTTGCTTCTGTTTTAATATCTTCCCTGATGAATTATCTCCTTGTGCTCAAAGTTTTGAACTGAGTTTCCTTCCTCCCGAGATCTTCAGTAATTTGTCTTCTTTCCCCCTTGCATTTTCTTATTCCTTACTTTCTGACTTTTTCTTCTTTGACAGTTGGTACCCTGAAGGCTGGACCTCAAAGTTATCTCTCTCCTGAACTACAGGCTCATATCATCAAATGCTTTTTAGACATCTTGAACTCAGTGTCTTGCAGATATCTCAAATTCAATGTCCAAAACAGAACTCATTTCATTTGCCTTCCTCTCTTCTATACTTCATTATTGCTATATATGGCTTGACCATTCTCCATTTGCCCATGTTCATTACCTCATTGGCATCCCTGACTTCTCACTCTCACTCATCCCTCATATCCAGGCAGTTGCCAAATCTTGCTATTTCTACCTTCACAACTGGTCTTATACCCTTTCCCTTCTCTCTACTTGCACAGCTACCACTCTGGTTCAGACCCTCAGCACTTCTTGCTGGATTATTGTGAATGCCTTCTAATTGGTCTCCCTTCCTTAAGTCTCTTTCCAATCCAATCCATCTTCTGCTAAGCTGATTTTCCTGCACAGTGATTTTCCTGAGTTCTAACCACTCCTTCCCTCAACCCTCTCCCCTGCCCCCCCAAATATACTCAGTAAACTTCAATAGTTCCCTGTTACCCCAAGGATCAGATATAAACTCCCTTGTTTGGGATTTAAAGGTCTTAATAATCCAGCTCTTTCCTGTTCTATAGTGTTCTCACCTTTTACTCCCTTCCACTGTATAATTCAGCTACAGTGGTCTGCTTGCTGTTATGCACTTCCAGTACTCCATCCCCCATCTCTGGACCTCTTCACTTGGGCCTTTTAGTTTCCTGACTTCCTGTAAGTCTTAGCTCAAATTCCACTTCTTCAGGAATACTTTCCAACTCCTTTCAGCTGCCAGTGCGTTTCCATCAAAGATTATGTTCCATTTACTCTCTGTATTTCTTATATTGTTTAATTATTTATATATTGCCTCCCCCATTGGAATTTGAGCTTCTTGATGGTAGAGACTTTAAAAAAAAAAAAAAAAACTTTCTTCATCTTCCTAGTACTTAACACAGTGCCTGGCACATGGTAAGTGCTTACTAGATGTTTTTTAAGTGATAGTTCCACTAGGGTTTAGATTCTCCCCCCACTCCAGAAGATAAGTATACTTTCAGGACTACTGAATAATTCATCCTTTCTCATTAGACCTGCATACTCTGAGTAATTCACTAGCTTTGTTCTCCAAGTAGTACACTGTGCAGAAGTTAATGTGAATCATTTTTTCTCCGGGAATTCTCAAATTAGACATTATCCCTGAGGTAATGCCCAGAGCTGGTACTGTCCAGAACATCCCTTCTCTGGCCAGAATGTTAGATTCTGTGATTTATGCTGCCTCAGAAATTCAAGATTCTCCTTCTTTCATATGAGAATTTAGGCTTCAATAACACAGCCCATGAACCATGCCTCAAGCTCTGTGCAACTATGTGTTGACTTCTGCTATATGCTTTTGCCACAACTCACTATCAGAGAGACAATGTGGAGTAGTGGATAGAACACTGGACTTGAAGCCAGGAGGATCTGGTTTCAAATCCTACCTCAGGTACTAACTAGTTATGTGACTCTGGGCAAATTATTTAACTTCTTTGGTCCTCAGTTTCCTCATCTGTAAAATTATGACGTTGTATTCAGTGGACGTCTCTTCTACCTCTAAAATTCAGAGGTTCCCAAACTTATTTGGCCTACTGCCCCCTTTAAAAAAATTATTCAGTGCCCCCCCTGGAAATCTACATTCTTTAACCCCTTAATTTTTTTTTAAATTTACATCATTTCAAAAAAAATACCACCCCTGTGGATAATTCCAGCGCAGCCCCTTGCCCCCCCCCTCCCAGGGGGTGGTATAGTCCACTTTGGGAACCTATGCTTAAATCTATAATCCTGTTATCTTCAGGTTGGGTGGGACTGGAATGGGGGCACTGAAATGAGCAGGGAATCCCTCTTCCCATAATGCAGGTCCCCTCTTCTAAATATTGGTCTATTTTTTCAAAGAACAAGAAAGAATGAAAGATCCCAACTTGGTCTCTACAGTCACTTTTATAACTCATGGAAAGAGGTAGCTCCTCTGATATGAGTCAATCAGTCAATCAACTTGAGTTTTATATGTCTTATTAGCAAGGCACCATTGGGCATACCCAGTGCTCCCATAGGGAATTCCCCTTCAGTTGCCTACAAAGACCTTTGCTTTTTCATATCATCAGGTTGATTGGGGGAACTCACCATATAGATAATCAGGGATTTCCTTCAATCACTCCTCTCTATAGAAGGATATCTCCATCCCCCAATCCCCATCTTCCATCTTAGGAATCAATAGCCTAATCAGTTCTCCAGTTCATAAACCTGTAATGGCTAGTGAAAATTCACTTATTGTTAGCATCATCTCAACAAACCCCATTAAATAAAAGGCCTTTCATGAGAAAGCTAGTTGACACAGTGGATAGTATTGGACTTGGAGTCAAGAAGATCTGAGTTTGAATTGTGACTCAATCATTTATTAGTTCTATGATCTAGAATAAATCATTCTCTCTCTCTCTCTCTCTGCTCCAGTTTTCTCATCTGTAAAATGGGGGTAATGATAGTACTTTTATTTGTTTAGTCAAAATGAACTGTAGGTTCATAAAAAGAATTGGGTTCATTTCTTTGGGAACTTTTGAAAAGAGAACCTAGGGTATTTGGGAGGGTGGAGTAAATCTGATAGGAAAACAAAAGCCTCTATCTCCTAGTACTACTATGTGCTATCTTTTTTCCTTAATATAGTAAGACACAGGGGCAGCTGGTTGGTGCAGTGGAGAGATCACCAGCCCTGGAGTCAGGAGAACTTGAGTTCAAATTTGGCCTCAGACCAAACACTTGACACTTACTTGATGTGTGACCTTGGGCAAGTCACTTAACCGCAATTGCCTAGAAAACAAACAACAAAAAAAGAGAATAAAAATATAATAAGGCATATTCCTCAACAGATTAATGCTCAAAGTATGTGAACAAATAATTTTCAAAAAAAGAACTTCAGATTATCCACAACCACATAAAATGCTCAAAAATCACTAATAATAAGAAAAATGAATATCAAAACAACCCTTTGGTTTCATCTCACACCCTGCAAATTCCAAAAAGTAACAACAATTATTACTGAAAGACCTGTGAAGACATAGGCATGCTAACATATTGTTGGTAGATCTGTGAAATGGTACAACCATTCTGGAAAGCAATTTGGAATTATGCAAATAAAATGACTAAAATGTCCGTACCCTTTGAGCCAGAGACTTCATTACTGGGATTATACCCCAAGGGAGCCATTGATTAAAAAAAAAAAGTCTCCATGTACTGCAAAATATTTATAGCAACACTTTTTGTGATAGCTGAGAGTTGGAAACAAAGTAGATGCTCATCAATTGGCATTTGGGAATGGCTGAACAAATTGTGGTACATGAATGCAATGGAATATTACTATACTGTAAGAAATGATGGGTGTGATGAATGCATGGAAACATGGAAAGATCTACATGAACTAATGCAGTGTGAAATCAGCAGAGCCAAGAATACCATACACAGACCTACAACAATGCAAATGGAAAGAACAATAACACACAAAACCTCAAAGCTAAGTGTGGCAAAATTATAAAGATTAAGTATGACTTAAATGAAGAGATATGAGAAGACAGTCCCAATCTGCCTCTTCATGGAGGTGATAGGTCCACAAGAGCTACACATTGCAGTTTTTGGACTTTTTCAATGTATCGACTGGTTGTGCTTACTTTTTTTTTCTTCTCTAAAAAATACTATTTGTCGTATGGCATGGCCTTGTGGGAAAGGGAAAGGGAAGGATGCATGGGATACATGGGTAATGTAAGAAACAGAAAATATCAAATAGAACTTATTTTAAAATATAACAAGGCACTTTGTTTCAAATCCTTCATTTATCCATTTCTGGGATTTAGGGTAATTTCCACACACACTGGGATTGTCCAGTTAGGTTTTATACACTGAAAGGCTCCCCTTCACCTCAGAAAACAATTATCCCTTCAGTTCAGAGCATAATCCTTGCTTTAGTGGTTGCTAAGCAGTGAGAATTTAGCTAAACAAAGCCCTGCATGCTTCTGAAGAAGCAACAGATGGTATGTTGCTAAGCCCCAGGGGGTTCTTATTCACCAAAGAAGATAGTCTCTAGGAAACTCATGAGATATGAGGGGAGCAATCATTCAAGGTTTGAATAGCATTTGTGTCCCAGCTGTCCTTTCAGGTTAAGTCTGCAGAATGTCACTCAGCCATCAAATGCCAAACCAGTCATTAATCTCTAGGTCAGCCAGCTGGATCCATTCATCAGCTTAGTATGACCTGATGTAGGAGGAAGGTACCGTCAAAGAGTTTCTCATTGCTTGAGTCCACTATTATCTTTCTGTGCTGATGCTCCTCTTCCTTTCGTTTCCTTTCCTTTCATTTCCTTTCCTTTCCTTTCCTTTCGTTTCCCTTCCTTTCCTTTCCTTTCCCTTCCCTTCCCTTCCCTTCCCTTCCCTTCCTTTCCTTTCCTTTCCTTTCCTTTCCTTTCCTTTCCTTTCTTTCCTTTCCTTTTTCCTTTCCTGTGCCCCATCTCTCAGTCACTGAACTGCTTTGTCAAGAGGTGGCTTGCTTGGATCCCTTCTATTCTATTTGTCCTGCCACCAGCACTGTCCAGAAGGCTAGATTGTATGGTGCACATCGAGCCTAGACTTGAAGCCAGGAAGATTGGAGTTAAAATCCTGCCTCAGACACTTACTAGTTTTGTGACCCTGGGCAAGTCTTTTAATCTCTTTGACTAATCTCTAAAATTCATTTGTGAGTGATTTTTATCACCCACAAAATGAAAATAATAACAACATTTATGTAATGCCTACTATATGCTACCTCTGTTAGGCAATTTGTGATTATTATTCTCATTTTATCCTCACCACGACCTGGAAGATAGGTGATATTATTATCCCCACTTATAAATGAGGAAATTGAGGCAGATTGAGGTTAAGTGACTCAACCAAAGTCACACAATAAATAAGTGTCTGTGAGGCCAGATTTGAGCTTGGGTCTTCTGGATGATAATACTATCTACCTGACAAGGCCATGGCAAAGCTCAAATGAGGTACTTTATGTAAAGTACTTTGAAAACTTTAAAGCACTATGTAAATATTGGTTATTATTATCATTATCTTAAAGCAGATTCTCATGACTTTATATCTGGATCGCCATGATGGAATGCTCCCTGTCATCTCTATCTTCAGACTCCAGGTTTTCTAGTATTGTTTCAGTAAAGGACAGAATTCACTGATGGGTGTTTGACCTGGCTACAGTCAATAACTTTGGGTCTAGGGTCACCAGTACTTAGCAAAGCAGGATAAAATGAGAGCAGAGCACCTTTACTCTAGGATGAGGAATAGCATGCTTTTCATATATATATATATGAATACCTAAATCTCGCACTGGTTTGTTCCTCCCTGCATTAGCTGACATTGCCAGACCTCATTCCATTACTTATCTAAGCCTGTGATATTTGCCAGACACCTTTTGCTAAGACATCCAGTTCTGGGTGATGACTCCTTGCAATGCATCTAGCTTTTGACTTCTTGACAGATCTCCATAAAATATCACTTTCAACATCCATTACCTAGGATTGTGCAGTGGCTTCCTAATGTATCAAACCTCAATTTCTAAATGATTTTCAAGTTTTCCATAATCTAGCCTTGTTCTGCCTACCCAACATAATTTCCCACTGTTCTCCAATATATACCTTCTGTTCTAATTATTCCTAACTTCATCATTGTTTATCCACCAAACACATATTCATCATAGCACCATGTTCATTCCTGCCTCTTAAACCCCTTCTCTAGAATGCCTTATATACCTTATTTCTTAATTTCTACCCATCTAGATACTAGCCATACTTCAGGGCTGTTGCAAAACTCAGACAAAATCAATGTAAAATCTTCTGTTTGGCATTTAGAACACTTTACAAGCTGGCCCCTTCTTACATTACACTTTGCTCTCCTCCATGATCTATCTACGCTGGTCTTTGTTGTCATTCTTCATACATGACACTGCATCTCCTTGTCTTCTATGCCTAGGATGCTTCCCTCTTTGCCTCAGCCTCTTAGTTTTCCCTGGTTTCTTTCAAGATTCAGCTTAAATCTTACTTTTTGTAAGAGGCCTCTGCTGGTCTCAATATAGCCTACAGTATTTTCTCCTTAGCATCTTCCCGTCCAGAGTTGTCTTCCAGCTACTCTGTATATATCTTATATGTCCCTAGTTATCTAGATATTGTCTCTCCATTAGACTGTAAACTCTTTGAGTACAGGGACTGTCTTTACTTTTTTTTATCCCCAGCACTTAGCATAGTACCTGGCACATAGTAAATACTTAATAAATGATTTTAGACTTAATGATATTTGGCAAATCTTACAAAGTGCAATATAAATGCTGTCCCAGTCATACATGAATCCCACCTCCACCATAAAGTAATCACCAACTCCTCTAGCCCACAATAATATATCTTGTCTCTGAATCCCATTGTACAGCCACTTTAACCCTGTAATTGTTCTCTAATTATTATACACATAATAGTTTTGTTTCCCAAATTAAGCTCAATTCCTTAATGTAGCAGCATGGTGTAGTGGAAGGAATGCTAGATTAGGAGGCCGAGGATATGAGTTCAAGTCCGTTGACTATTGATAACCTGGGTGACTTCACATCTGTGGGCCTTGATTTTCTCATTTGGAAAATGAAGGGTTGGATTAGAACCTGTCTAAGGTCTCTTCCAGCTACAAGCCTATAATAGCATCTACCTCATGAGGTTGTGAGGATAAAATGAGATAACAAACAAAAAGGATTTTTTATACTTTGAAACACTATATAAATGCAAGCTATCATTAGTATTTTCCTCTGCATCAACATAGTTCAGGAGCCACTCCTTATACTCGTTTTTTTAATCCCTCACAGTGCTGGGCACATAGATGCTGAATCCATTTTCATGAAAGTGTTATTGATTTTTGTCTCAGTACAGCCTACAGTTTTCATGAGCTACCAACTCTCTGAAGGCCACCTGAATGTCACCTGCTCTGCCACTGCACGGCCAGCCCCTGTGATTTCCTGGAAGGTCGGGCTAGAGGTGCCGAATAGCGTTGAGAGCATCATTCATCCAAATGGTACCACATCAGTCACTAGCACCCTCCACATCAAAGACTCTGAGAACCATCTGGGAAAAAAGATATTCTGTAATGTGGATCACATGAATAATAGGTTGGAATACAACGTGATCCCAACCAAAGATGGCGCAGGTAAAGATGCCCTTGCTGAACACTTCTAAGGAGGGACAGGGTGAAAAGAGAGAATAGAATAAAGGGGGGGGGGCAGGATAGGATTTAGGGAAATATACTTAGTTTTTCACAACATGACTACTATGGAAGTGTTTTGCATGACTGCACATGTATAATCTGTATCTAGTTGCTTGCCTTCTCAATGAGGGTGGGTGGAGAGGGAGGGAGAAAATTTGGAGCCCAAAGTTTTAAAAACAAATGTTAAAAAATTTTTAAAAAAATTAAAAAGTAAAGATGCCCTTGCTGGTGTTTGTATGACACATAACCAGTTAGCGTCATTCTTTGTTTCTTTATTCCTCATAGAAAAATAGAGATTAGATCCCCCAGGAAAAAAAGAGATAGGTAACAGGATGAGGGAGCATGGGAGAATACTTTACAGATACTTTAGTCATATGTGAGCATTGTGCCAGATACTACCAACAACCTACTGGTTGTTGTTCAGTCGGGCCCGACTCTTCGTGACCCCATTTGGGGTTTTCTTGGCAAAGATACTAGAGTATTTTGCCATTTCCTTCTCCAGCTCGTTTTACAGATGAGGTAAGTGAAGCAAACAGGGTGAAGTGACTTGTCCAGGGTCACAAAGCTAGTTAAGTGTCTGAAGCTGGATTTGAACTCAGATCTTCCTGACCCCAGGCCCTCTGTCCTCTGAACCATCCAGCTGCCTATCGGTACCAAAAAAAAAAAAAAAAAAAGGTTCATATTACTTTTTGTAGCAATCTCTCAAGGGGAAATATGATGGAAATTACAAGCATACACAAATTACATGCAAATTAAATGCAAAGTAATTTGAAGGGGGAGCCACTAGAAACTGATGGATCATGAAAATTCACACAGACAAAGGTACCTGAGCTGGGCTTTGAAGGAAATTTGGGATTCTAAGAGGGAAGGAAGATGTTTCTCTGCTCCAGCATCCCAATGGCAACCTCTCCACGTATGTCCTTGGTTCTCCTGAGCTGGTGCTAGGAGTATGCAAGGGGAAGACCTCTAGTTTGATCTGTTTCGCTCCATTTTGCACCCTGTGAGTGGTTAGGCCAAATAGACCGTGTAGCTGGGCCCCAGCACTAATGACATACCTTGGTAGGGGATGTAGGCCCCTCACCATAGCAAATGGCCCAAAGTGTTGACTCCAGGTCCTCTTCCAAAACCAAACACTAACTAGGACTTCTCCAAGGGGTAATAGAGAGTCAACCAAAAGGCAAGTTTCAGAAGGACCCCTTTAGACATTCAGACTGTCTCCCTTCCAGAGTCTACAAGTGCTTCTTCCCTTTCTTTCTTTTTTCTTTTTTTATTAATTTATTTTGATTGATCAATAATCACTTCCATATGTTTTTGAGTTTAAAATTTTTCTCCCCCTTCCTCCCCATCACCCTCCCCAAGATGGCACACAATCTGATATAGGCTATACATATATATTCCTATTAAACATATTTTCACATTAGTGATGTTGTAAGTAAAAATTAGAACCAATAGGAGGAACCACCAGAAAGAGGAAACAAAACTCAACAGAATAGAAAAAAAAATAGCAAATAGTATGCTCCAAGCCTCTCCTCTTTCTTGATCCCTGGGAAGTCCCAAGAACTAAAACACAGGATTTCTAGCATTTAGAACTAACACCCAGAGATTATTTGCTTATTGTGTATCTTTATGTGGATACAGAGCTTCCAGTTTTGTTTCAAACTATAAAACTTGGAACAAGATTCCCATGGAGCCTCCATTTATAGGCATACACAGAACTGGAAAGGATTGTCCCTCCACCTCCATTTTACAGATAAGGGAACAGTCTTGGAGGAGATCAGTGATTTGTCCAAGGTCACATAACTAGCAAGTGATGGAGGCATGATATGAACCATTTCTGGTTTTCATGGTGAGTGACCTTGACATACTGGAATATCACTTAGGGAATCCCTGAGCTTCACTTAGTTGGAAATGAATAAGTACAAAAATTTTGCCGTGATTCATTCAGGTGCAAAGCAGAGTATTAGAGCGGGGCAGTACAGAGTGACCACTTCAGTCACCCCAGTCAAATGGTGCATTTTGCTTTAGAGTAAGGTCATGGAAAAATATTTTCACATACTAGAGTCCTAGAATTGTATCTTATTCTCAAGAAATTCAAAATTTGAATTTGAAATAGAACTTTAATATATATATAAATGTATATCTATATATATCTATATATACATACATATATATACATAAAAACAATTTTTGAGTTAGAGGACAGAACATATGGTGAGAAAGGAAATGTTTCCAATAAAATTAAAACTGTGTATGTGTACCTTTCTCCATGTTTTGTTTGAGTATCTGACTCTTGTTTATTTTATTCCCCTTATCATCCCTCCCCTGTTCCCTGCAGGCCTTCATTTTTCAGTGCCTATATTTGTGGGTATTCTTGTGCCTGTAGTGATTCTGCTGGCCTTGATTTCTATCTTATTCTACTGGAAATATTGGCGCCAGAGTAGAGGTGAGTTGTGGGGGGAGGGATTGTAGAAAAGAAGGAGACAGTGAAAATAAAAAAGTAGAACCAACTTGTTTTGGGAGAACATGCGATTAGATATTCAAGAGATGGTAAAGTTATGTTTTACGTATCCATTTCAAAGTCTATCAATGGGACTTTTGGGTCACATGATCAACCAGATGGAAGACTAGACATTTGCTCCAGTCCTCAAGACCTCTCAAAACTGCCCCAAATAAGGTATATTCAAGAAACAAAATAAAATCTCCACAGGCCAAGACACCAAGAAATTTGACTAAGAAACAATTCGATAAGCTAACAGCAGAACAGCCTAACCTCTAACACTGAGCATGCCCACTCAGTCACAATACTCTGGCATGGCGACACAACCAGACCCACAGATTTGTGTTCTGGGATCCACTCAGCAATTTGCTGAGGACTGAAGTTTCTGTCATCCTGTCCTGTCCCTGAGGTCACTCCCCACCCCTACCCCACCTCCCATTCTGTGGTAGCAAGCAGCATAGCTATTCTGTCCCTCCTTTGCTTAAGTATAAGGACTGTTTGTTGTTGTTCTTGTTTGTCCTTTGTTCTTGAAGAGGACCATGACATCAGGGATATGATGCCATGACATGCAAGTGAATTGGATTTAAGTGAGGCAGGGCTGTGCAAAGTCACCAGCCTCACGCTCTCTTCCGGAGCCATCTGGGTCCAGCGACAAGATAGAGATCAGGATGACTGGAGATGGCCCTGGATGCAGTGGGAGATGTTGGCCTTTTTAAATTAAGGTTTTTAACAGGTCTCAGTTTGACTGAGGCAGTGGCCATTCAGTGATTAAGTCTAGGTAAGAAATGAGCCAAAAAAAGACTTCTTTACCTCCTAGTTAAAAATAAATCAGTGTGGTTGGGGAAGACCCTCAGAGTTTCTGGCCAAAGCAGAGGCAATCGCTATTTACATTCACTCTGAGCCAGTCGGGGCTTGTACTGACTGCCTAAATCAGGCCTGCAGAACAGATGGGCAGTTTAAGGCCCTGGCCACTTCCAGCGAGCCAAAGGATCACTTATACTTATAAAGGATATTTTCTTGGACTCTGGAAATCTTTTAATGTGCAAGCTGTCCAAGGGTACAACCTGAGGGCCACAAGTTGTACAGGCCTGGCCTAAATCAAAGAAATTTTAGAATAGACAGAAAAAGAAGAGCATTAATGGAGAGAATGAAGGGAAAATAATTTGGGAGGAAAAATGCAGAAAATGAAAAAAAATTGAATGGGAGGAGAAGTGGGATTTTAATTAACTACCTGAGAGAGAAAAAGAGGGGAAGAATTAGATAACTAGATAAAAGGAAAGAAAAGAACCAATGCAGTAAGCAAAACTACAGAAAAGGGTATCAAATGGAGAATGTGGGGCATGAGGGTGAAGGGAAGAGAGCCTATGGGAATAAGGTTGCCTTAAAGTAAGTAGATTATGCACCCGTCTGGGAAAGTGG
Organism: Vombatus ursinus; assembly: GCF_900497805.2. Classification (NCBI taxonomy): domain Eukaryota; kingdom Metazoa; phylum Chordata; class Mammalia; order Diprotodontia; family Vombatidae; genus Vombatus; species Vombatus ursinus. The sequence goes on from NW_020941197.1 coordinate 22,115,371, forward strand.
AAAGATCGCTGGACTCAACATCAGACAGTGTTTGTCTACACCTTATTACCCATGTGACCTACAGTGAGAGACAACATAATTTAGTAGGGAAAGCACTGCATTGGGAGTCAAAGGACCTGGGCTCGAATTCTACCTTTTCTTCTTCCTCCTTGTGTGACCTTGGGCAAGTGTCTTAACCTCTCTGGGCCTCAGTTTCTTCACCTGTAAAATGAAGATATTGTATTAAATGATCCACTATGGTCTCTCCCTGCTCTAAAATCTGTGATCCTGTGATCTTAAGTCACTTCTTACTTGTGGATCTGTTTCCTAAACTGTAAAATAGGAGGAAGGATTAAATGGTGTTAAACTTTAAGTCCTCTGTTGCCCTCCAAACCTGATTTTCTCGCCTCCCACTAAGCACTGGGCCAGGGGTGGGGAACTTGCAGCCTCAAGGCCACAGATAGCCCTCTAGGCCCTCAAGTGCAGCCCTTTGACTGAATCCAAACTTTACAGAACAAATCCCCTTAATAAAGGGGATTTGTTCTGTAAAATTTGGACTCAGAAAAAAGGCCACACCCAAGGACCTAGAAGGCCACATGTAGCCTCAAAGTAGCAGGTTCCTCACCTCTGCTCTAGGCAAACACATACGCCCTTGACTATGTCCCCTTTTCACTCAGTGTCTCAGACCAAGACGGACATCCAGCTGGTCAAATGATCTACTGTCTGCAGCCATGCCTTATTTTACTGTTCCTAAGGCTGCTGCTGTTGTCGCTGAATTTTAAATGGTGTAGACAAGTGACTGAGACATCCCTGAAAGGGAATTGTTTTAGTGCCTTTTTCTAGAACTTTCATGAATGAAGTTATTAAAATTCTAGGTGATTTCCATTGAAAAGGGAGAATTGCGGAAGGAATTAGATACTCCACATAGAGTCCATCATGCAAGTTACCAGTTTTGTAGGGGAATTCAGTGTTTCAACAGAGAAACAACGGACTACAGGACAATGCAGCAGAAGGGACATTGGACAGGAGAGTTAATGAACGTGTTTCTGTGACCTTGAGCAAATGCCTTCCTTTCTTTAGGGACTTTTGTTTCCTCCTCTTTAAAATAAAGTTCTTTTTTTTTTCTCCTTAAACATTAATATGGACATCTGTTTTGCTCATCTGTTTTTGAAATGAGTTTTATTTTTCTTGCCTTCTCAACAAGTGGGGGAGGAGAAAGGGAGAGAGAGAAGATTTGGAACTGAACATAAAATAAAACTGAATTTAAAAAAACAAAAGGAGTTGGCCTTAGATGGTCCTTAAGCTCATTTAAAGCACTGTAACACTAAGAAAAATATTTTTTTTTTGGAGGAAGGGAGTTGACTTCAAGCCCTCTTTAAGTCACCTCTGCAACCTATTGTCTCTCCACCTATTCTTTTTCCTCTAATAAGGCTTTTTGGATGCCAAGAAAAATCAACTGATGTTATCAAGAAGTGGGTGTGTGGTGTGTGTGTGTGTGTGTGTGTGTGTGTGTGTGTGTGTGTGTGTGTGTGTGTGTGTGTGTTTAAGATACCAAACACCCATGTTCTGGGTGATTGGAGGGTAGATGTTGTTTAGTCATCTCAGTCGTGCCAGACTCTTTATGTCCCCATTTGGGGATTTTTTGGCAGAGTTACTGGAGTGGTTTGCCATTTCCTTCTTCATCTCCTTTTAGAGATGAGGAAACTGAGGCAAACAGTGTTAAGGGACTTGCCTAGGGTCACACAGCTATTAAGTATCTGAGGCCAGATTTGAACTCACATTCAAATTTTAAGATACTGAAATATTTAAGATACCAAATGTCCAAGTTCTTGGGGACTGGAGGGCAGATAGCCAACCATAATCAGCGTCACGTTAGCCCAGGGTTCCTGGGGGTTCTATACATCTCTTCCCTATTGCTCATCTAAGAGTACCTTTCTTGCCATTTGTCCTGAGTATAGTTTATGATACTTGTCCCAGATGTAAAAAGTCTTACTTTTAGTTGAGGGGGGAAGGAGGTAAAGTAAAAGGCACTGTATGGCAGTAAATAGGACAATGAACTGGGAGTTAGAGAATATCCCTGGTTTGAATCCTGGCTCTGCCATTCTCCACCTACATGACCTTGGGCAAATCATTTAACCTCTTTGGACCTCATTTTTCTTACCTGTAAGATTGAAAAAGTCAAATTAGTTGAGCCCTGAGATCCCTTCTCAATCTAAAAATCAGTGATTCTACAAAGAAATGGCTTTGACAAGAATGAATGAATGAAAAAAAAATAGACAGGATTTGATGTCAGAGGATCTAAATTCAGATTCTGACTCTACTCCTTGCTTCCTGTGTGAACATGGACAATTCTAAGGGGGAATCCAAGATGAAGCCTCTAAGATCCATTCCAGTTCTAAAAATCTGTGATTCTACAAAGAAATGACTTCAAGGTACACTCTAAAGGGAATGATAGACAGTGAAGAGATGTGAGAAGTGATGTATTTTTTCTTGTGTTTCCTTATTGTAAAGACTTCGATTTCTCTACCGTCTGTTGTGGTTGACTCTATAATCAGAACACCTGGGTTCAAATCCCATATCTGACTCTTACCATCTGTGAGATCTTGGGCAAATCATTTAACTTCCCTGTGCCTCAATATTCTCTTCTGAAAAATGAAGGGGTTGGACCTGATGGCCTGTAGGTTCCCTTCCAGCTCTAACTCTATGTTCTGATGAGCCAGGCTATGACTACGGAGAGGGAAAGGAGAGTCAAAGATGATCCCAAGATTTTTAGCCTGCATGACTGGAAAATTAGTAGTGCTGTTAAAAAAAATGAGGAAGTCAGGAGAAGAAGCTGATTTGGCTGGGAGGGGAGTGGAGAGGATGAATTTTGTTTAAAATACTTTGAGTTAATCAAGTAAAATATCTAATAAACACCCGAAGATGGGGTACTAGAGCTGAGATCCTTAACTTTTTTTTGTATCGTGGACATCGTGGACCCCTTTGTCCACAGACTTTTTTAAATTGTAAAATTCTGACACGTCTTGCTAAGAGGGAGCATGTTACTCTCCCGCCTGATATCATTAAAATCTTCCATGAGAAGAACAAAAGATTGATACATTTTTCAGAAACATGTTTATATCTTTTACATAGTATTTTACTAAGTTAGACAGTGGAATGGAGATAGAATTTCCCTGGGGATTTTTATAGTATTTTACTGTAACTTTTTATTTCCAACTTAATTTAATTACTCAACCTCTTTGAGACCACCTACCCACTAAACATGTTCACTTTCTTCAGAAATCCCACTAGGTCATGTGTTTCTGGGAAAGAATTACAAAGCAGTTTCACATAGGAAAGTCAGATAATGCTTTTTTTTTTCATTAATGATGGTTCTGGGTTTTTTGTTTTGTTTTGGTTTGGTTTTTGTTTTATATGTATTGACCTTGGAGTCACAAAACTTGAGTCAAAATCCTGGCTTGATTACTTACTGCCCTTGCCCTCCAAGTCACTTTAGCCTGTCTAGGTCTTAGTTTCTTCACATAAAACAAGTTTGATAGAGTCCTTCCTCAATTTTTGAGAATAATTTGCATAGTGTAAAATAGATAATCATTGTTTTTTTTTCAAAATTTGATAGAATTATCCTGTAAATTTATCTAGACCAGAACTCTATTTTTGATAGTTTCTTTACAGCTAGTTCAATTTCCTCTTATGAGATTAAATTAAGATCTCTATTCATACTCTATTAATTTGGCTATTTTAATAGTCATACAGCCAATGTAATTTTATGTTTTTGTAGCTAATCCTCTATTTCATTTGAATTCTCAGATTTGTTGGTATACAACTGTGTTTAATATGTTCTGATAATCCCATTGTTTCTTCTTTGTGCTTTGCCTATGTTCAATTTTTACTTTTGCTTATTTTATTTTCATTCCTATTCTTGTTAGTCAGGTTACCTTAAAGTTACCAAGTTTTTAGATTTTCGAAGAATTAACTTTTAATTTTATTAGTTCTATGGTCTGATCTTTTTTTAGTTTCTGATTTACTTATTTCTCCTTTAATTTTCAAGATTTCTTCTTCTGTGCTTACTTTGTTCTGTAAAAATTTGTTAGTTATCTAATTTTAACATATTTAACATATTTAGTTTACTTATCTTTTTTTTTCTATTTTGTGAATGTATGTTTTTAGGAATATGATTTTTCCCCTGAGGACTGCTTTAGCTGTATCCCAGGAATTTAGGTATGTTGCTTCATAATTATCATTACATTTCATTTAGCTATTAATTTAAAATTTTTTTTTGACTCATTGTTTAGGCAAGGGTGGCGAACCTGTGGCCTCGAGGCCACGGGTTTTCCACCACTGGTTTAGGCTTTCCTTATTAAATTTCTATGTCAATGTCTTTTGCTTGTGTGTTCTGTGTTAATTGTTATTTTCATGTCATTTTGCTCTGTAAAAATAGTATATATTATTTAAGGTTTCTTACATTTATTTGCAACTTTTCTATCCTTTAATGTATGGTATGTATTTCTAATGGTGCCATGTGGTACTGAAGAATATATTTCTACAGCTCTATGGAATAGAGCTCTGTTTATAACTTTCACTAAAGTAACTTCATTTCATTTACCATGTATATGTATGTGTGTATGTATATGTATATGTATATGCGTATATGTTCTTGGTCAAAAGATGCCATACATCTTTTAGCTCTAAATTCTCCAACAATTCATTCAATTCTCTATTTTTCTTTTTGTTTATTTAGCTTTGAGGGAATAAAAGTAAGGTCTACTATTATTCTTGTGTTGCTATGTATTTTGCAGCTCAGTTGAATTTTCCTCTATTAATAGAGATGCTATGCCATTTAATGCATACATATTTAATATTGATTCTAACTCATTGTCGATGGTTTATTTAAGCACAATGTAAATTACTTGTGAATTTTTGTTTTTGCTTTATCTGACAGCATAATTGGAATTCTTGCTTTTTTGTATTCATCTGTTGAACAGTAAATTATGTTTCAGTGTCCTCCCTCCTTTATTTTCTTACTTTTTTTCTTTCCTTCCTTCCTTCTTTTCTTTCTTTCTCTCTTTTCCTCCTTGATTTTCCCTTTCAGTTAAGTGCATATTTCAAAATCTCCTTGTGTTTCTTCATTTCAGTTTCTTATGTTTGTTAATTTTTTCTGCACCTTTTTCTAATTTTTTTTGCTTTGTTCTCTTAATTTTTCTCCTTTCATTAAAAAGAAAACAAAAGAAATTAAAGAATAAAAGAGTAATTGGAGCACTTAAAAAACACACAGAATAGGATAGAAAGGAAGCCCAGAAAAATCCCAAAGAAGTTTTGACAGTTACATGTTGAATTTATTATATATTTAAAAAGAAAAGCAAGCTCTATATAATAGTTTCCCAATTTCATGTGTAGTCCTCTTTTTCAGTTCTTCTATATGTATAGAAATTCCCATTTTATTCTTTTATTTATATGTTAAGCAAATTTAACAAAGCAACGAATAACTTACTTACTAAATAGTATGATCATTTCCATACATGTGCAGAAGATGAAATGTATTGCTTATGAAACTACAAACCTTTGTTATGTTCATCTTGCTTGTGAAGAGCTTTTAATGCCAAAGAGAGAAATTTCTACTTGATTCTGTAAATAATAGGTTGCCAATGGAGTTGAGTGAGCAGTGAAGTAGCATGTTCAATCAAATCTGTGCTTAGGCATATCACTTTGGCATGTGTGTGGAGAATGATTTGTCATGCAGTGAGATTTGAGGCAGGAAGGCCAATTAGAAGGCTATTGCAATCCAAGTGACAGGTAATAAAAAGCCTGAACTAGAATTGTGGCATAGAGGTGTTGCTACAGGTGCTGAGAGCCCCAAAATGCAAGGAGTAAAGAGTGTGAGTCTGCCTCAAAAGAATTCAGCCACTCAAGCCTTCTTTCAGTCACAGACAAGGTTTATTGTGTTGCTAATAGAAGTGGGCAAGATTTTAAGAATGTGTGCATTTAGTAGGGACAAAACTGACCTTTTTATAGGGAAAAAAGATTGTGAAAAGATTTAGATGGGATTAAGGAGTGGCAAATAGTGGAGGTAACAGAGAAAGGGTCTAGTTGGGATTAAGAGTGGGAATTAGCCTGGAATGGTATGGAGGTAACAGACTAAGAAGGTCTGGGCTGGGTCAGAGGTAACAGAGAATTGAAGGTTGGGCTAGGTAAGGGCCACAATGAAAGGACGATTGAAAAGATTATTGAGTATCTAGGTGGGGATGTGTGGGAAGGTTCAGGAGCAGGGTTGCATTTTTGGGGTCCAGATCCCATACCCCATCAGAGAAAGTTTTCTTACCCAAGAGTACCTAATACCTGGTCAAGTCCCAAACCTTATTCTTTTCCACAATTTATGTTCCAATTAAACTGGACCATCAGCTGTTTAAAAAATGATACGCAATCTCCTGCCTCAATGTATTCTCCTTTTGAAAAAAAAAATTTTTTCTGAATTTAACCAAAACCAAATAAAATTTGATGCATTTGGAGCATTTCCATAAACTTGCTCCACAAAGATTCAGTTTTTATGTCTGGAAGTTGGTTGAAATACACGCTTTGGGATCTGAGTGTAGCTACTACAGGGGGGCATTCATTTTCAGAAATTTAGAAAAGTTGTCTTAATTTCCTCTATTTTTATTAACAATAACAATACAGGTAGCACTGTGAATAGAACGATGGAGTTTTCCTGAAATCAGGAAGACTTGCATTCCAGTTTGGCTTCAGACACTCACTAGTTGTTTGACCCTGGGTAAGTGAATTAATCTCTGTCTGCCTCAGTTCCCTCATTCCCTCCCTCCCTGATTAATAGCACCTTCCTCTCAGGGTGACTGTGAGGATCAAAGGAAATAGTATGTATAAAATGCTTTGTAAACCTTAAAGCATTACATAAATGCTAACTATTAATATTATTATTATCATTAACCACAGTAGTACTGAGATTTACTTTCTGGCAAAGAGTCTCTTCTGCAAAAGTAAGAAATCTTTTTTTTTTTTTGAGTTGGCTTCAGTTCTCTAGTAGTTAAGAGCTGGTTTTTAATCTGCTTTGCAGTTAAAGAATGTGAGGGAGGGAACTGGGAAGTCTGTAATGTTGTTTCTCCAAAGTTACATAGCAAGTAAGTGACTTCAGACCTTTGCCTTACATACTTGCCTTTCCTGCTTATGGGTCCAAAATAAATGACACAACTTGATGCTTCCATTGAATAAATGTGAAAAAGCTGGGTTATTTACATAAGGCCCAGAAAAGGATTCTGACACACATTATGTTCATTTGGACACACAAGAAAGAAATTCCCACTTTCAGAGACCCAGATTAAACCAAATTCCCACTTAAAGAAATTCCCACTTTCAGAGACCCAGATTAAACCAAATAGCCTGTTTGTTTGTTGGGATTGTGTGTGTGTGTGTGTGTGTGTGTGTGTGTGTGTAATGCTTTTAATGCTTCAAAACCTCAATGATCTGTGAGATTCCTATATCAACATAAATCAAACGCCTTTGACTTACACAGAGGACGCAGGCTCTGGGTTCCAATCTTACATCTGGTGCTTCGGCTTGGACAAGTCGCTTGGCTTCCTTGGGTCTCTGTTTCCTTATCTGTAAAATGAGAGGGTTGAACTAGATGACCTCTGAGATCTCTTCCTGCTCTAGATCTGAGATCTTAATACTTCATAAATGGTCTTTGAGACCATCTAATAATGAATCTCACTGAATTTAATTAAACTGCTTCTGAGACAACAGGCATAGAGTCGTTCACTGGGTGTATGAACTGAAACCTTTCCAATTTGTTAAGAACAGACCATAGGATCATAAATCTAAAGTGAGACCACCTGATCCAGCTCCCTTCTTTAACTATTAAGGAAACTGAGGCTCAGGAAGGTGGAATTTGAATCTGGATCCTGAGTTCAGAAATCTTCCCACTGTACCATAGTAATGCATCATCTCACCAAAAACAAACAAAAAAAAAAAAGTCCCACCAAAAACAAAAACAAAAAAAGCTCAATCCCCCAAACCCTTATACAACAAGCCAACTGCAGGTTTGGTTCCAGGAAAGTGAATAACTGAGGTTCAAGATATTCTGTAGGACCACACTCTCCAAACTGTAGGTCATGAATAACCCTCTCCCAACCCCCAACCCCAGCCCTTATGTTTACCTTTAGTAGTTTAATAATGCAATGATAGGAACAAAGGAAAAATTTGGTTGCCTGGAGAAGTTCATCAGCATTGTACGTCAATTTCATGATGGCACACTTGCCGAGGTTCTGGATACTGGACAATGTTCTAGGGCTTTCCCAGTCACCAGTGGAGTGAAACAAGGCTGTGTGCTTGCTCCCATGCTTTTTAGCATGATGTTTTCAGTCTTGTTGTCAAATGTTTTCAATAAGGATGAACATGGAGCAAGGTCAGGTACCTCACTAATGGTAAATTCTTCAACTTGAAAAGGCTACAAGCCAAGACCAAAGTGGAAGAAGTGTTGGTGCATGATTTTATATTTGTTGATGATTGTGCACTCACTGCAGCCCCTGAAGCTGAGATACAACAAAAATATGGATCAATTCTCTGCTGCTTGTGCTAATTTTGGCCTAACAATTAACACCAAGATAACACAGGTGCTCCATCAGCTACCACCACACCATCCATCCATGGAACTATCAGTTACAGCAAATGGAGAAGTTTTGAATGCTGTGGATAAGTTCACTCACCTTGGTAGTACTTCCTAGGGATTTACATGTTGATAATGAGGTTGACACATGCATTGCCAGAGCTAGCTCAGTGTTTAGGAGGCTGTGAAGTAAAGTATGGGAGAGAAGAGGTATCAGATTGACTACCAGACTGAAGGTCTACAGAGCCTTTGTGCTGACCTCATTGTTGTATGCCTGTGAAACCTGGACAGTCTACCAGCACCATGCCAGGAAACTGAATCACTTCCATTTGAATTGTCTTGGGAAGATTCTGAAGGTCATCTGGCAGGATAAGATACTAGACACTGAGGTCCTTTCTCAAGCTAAACTGCCAAGTATTCAAACTCTACTTCAGAGAATGCAACTCTGATGGGCTGGCCATGTTTGACTGCAAAATGTATGCTTTTCAAAAAAGACTATTTTATGAAGAACTCACACAGGGCAAACATTCACATGGTGGTCAGAAGAAGCGATACAAGGACACTCTCAAGGTCTCTCTTGAGAACTTTGGAACTGATTGCATGACATGGGAAACACTGGCACAGGACCGCCCAGCATGGCATGCCCTCATCAGAGAACATGCCGTGCTCTATGAGCAAAGCAGAGTTGAAATAGCTCAAAGGAAATGCAGGATGCGCAAATTTAGAGAAACCACCCTAAATGTTCACACGGATTATTTGTGCCCGACCTGTGGTAGAGCATTCCAAACTCGCATTGGTCTGATCAGCCACAGTCGGACACACTGAAACTTGACTAACATAGTGATGTCATTTTGGTCCTCTTCAAGAATGAAGGATGAAAACCCAACTGAACCAAATGCAGTGAGTTCAAAGCAAAGGTAATTTTAATTATAATATATAATAATATACATATATATAACATATATAATAATAAGTACAGTAATAACAAAATATTCTCACACATAAACCGTGGGAACACTCTTACTTGGTATGAACTATGCCGCACATGTTGCATCAGTGGGAAGAATGGTCACATACATAGAGCACACAGTCGGAGAGGCACCCATGAAGAAATGCCTATGGCTAAAGCAACTTATGTCTATAGCACTGTGGGAGTTCTTGTTTCCTTGCTCTTCTCTAAGGATCCTCAAGCTACCCCGCAGGCAGAATGTTTTTGCTGACTGTCATTGAGCCTGCTTTTCTCCACACCTCTCCTCCAGATTGCCAGGGCTAACTACCTTTTGAATCTATTACTGGCTGTCTTTCTCTGAGGCCAGGAGTCTCATTCTTCAAAGCTGTCTCCTTTTGACTTAATCAAGCCGATCTTGAGACAATAGGCATGGAGTCTTTCACTGGTCCTATAACTGAAGCCATTCCAACTTGGTAAGATCTTGAATAGATCATAGGATCATAAATCATAGGATAAGTAAATCATAATGATCATAGGATCATAAAGTGAGATGGGACCAGAGAGATCATCTGGTAATCCCTTGATTCTTTTCTGATCCTTGCTGGGTGTAGGGTCACCTACTGAGTGAACAACTCCTCTGCAAAGCCATGGCTGATGGGGGTGAGAGTAAGGAGAGAAATCCTTCCTCTTCCCCAGCATTCACACACACACACACACACACACACACACACACACACACGCACACACCTTTATTTGAACGTGAGAAAAAAGACAAAGAGTTATTCCCTTTTCAAGTTGAGTTCATTTTCCATCAGTGGCTCCCTTCTCTGAAGCCCCACATCCTATGCCTTAGAGCTTTCCTCCCTCAACACATTCCAAAGCTAGCAAGCTTTTTAAAAACCATTCAAAGGAAGGAGAGATAGAATTTGGAAGTCAAAACTTTAAAAAAATGTTAAAAAAATTGTTTTACCATGTTATTAGGGAAAAGTATGTTTGTGTGTGTGTGTGTGTGTGTGTATGTATATGGAGAGAGAGAGAGAGAAAGAGCCATTTGGGTATAGCCAATCTTCAGCTTGTCGATGGCAAGCTGCCCCTTAATTCCATTAGATAGAGCTTCACATCTTTTAAAGGCATAACAGTCAAAAAACATTCACTGCCATAAGTGGGAATTTTGTATTCACAGGACTCCAGAAATTACTAAGGAACATACAAAAATGAAAATAGGTGGAGGGGAAAGGCAGGGGAGAAGGCTCTTAGCTGGGAGCTTATGTATTTCCAAAGGAGAATCCCTTACTATGGTTGTAACCCAGCTAAACTCTGACTAAAATGTCTGCATAAACAAATGGAGTCATTTTCCTTGTGTGCTGAACTACTTCCATAAAAGAAAAAGACTTTAGTGGTGGATATTCAGAGAGCTGGAAAAGCCATTTAGCTAAAACTTGAAAAATGGGGAAACCAAATTTCTGCACATTTCAACAAAGGCAAATTAGCAAGTGAAATCCACTTGTTTTCCTGAAATCTGACAAGTTAAAAATGAATGGATGGAGGCTTCTTTTTAATCCCAATATTCAAGGAAAGAGTGATTTTCTGCAAAGTTACTGCAATCCCATGATTTCTGAGTTACAAAAGGGGGTGAGCCCATCTGTAAGCATTCTCCATATATCAGAGACAATTCTTAATACTCCCTAATCACTTCCCTTTTCTGCCATGTCTTTTGGAGAGCCTCCAAGAAATCTTACATCTGGCAGCCAATTTCAAAACATCAGAATGCATTTAACCTCTTTTTTTCACCCTGCCTAATACTAATAATTATAACTACCATTTCCATAGAGCTTTAAGGTTTGCAAAGCACTTCATTACTTTATTTCATTTGATTCTCCTGAAGAAGCTTGCCTTTGAGGTAAATGCTATTATCACCCCCATTTTACAGATGAAGAAACTGAGGAATACGGGAGCTAAGTGAAACTAGTGCATGTCTGAGGCATGATCTAAACTCAATTCTTCATGACTTCAAAATCCAATACTACATCCACAATTCTACCAAACTACCAATATGTCTCACAGAGATGCAACAAAGAAAATGGTGATGCATCAACATTAGTATCTCCCCATCTCCCAAATTACTGTTTAAAACTTTGTCTTTGTCTCAAAAAAGTAGGTTCAAATGAACAGTCAAGGGCCCTCCCTGCCCTCTTGAAACCTGAAAATTGAACAGTCTAGGGAAAATAAAAAATGGAAAAACGATTGAATTAATAAAGACAAAGAACATGTCCTGAATGAGCTGAGTCAGAAAAAAGAAGTAGGTAAGTAGAGTGGAAACCATTGGAGTATACCAATTTAGAAAACATCAGGCTTCCAGGAGCTCGTGGGAGTATCATAGGCTCATAGTTCTAGAGATGAAAAGAAACTTAGTGGGTATACCATCTAATCCCCTCACTCCACAGATGAAGGAACTATGGTCTAAGAAGATTAAGTGACTTACCCCAAGTCACTGAGCTAGGTAGTATCTGGGGAAGAATTCAAACCCATCCTGCTGGTTTGAAGTCCGGTGCTCTATCCTCGACTCTAAGCTGCCTCACTTAGTAAATTGGGGGGTCAGAGGTCAAGAATATTTGGTAGGGAAGAGAACTAACATGAGGCAAAGGGAGCTTTGGCCCAGGATGTCAACATGAGGTTGGGCATCCTCCCTTCAATAAACAGTGTTTCCATGCCCTGCTTCTTGATTTTCTAGTGTTAAGCAAAACAACTTGGCCACCACCTCCAGGATACTATAACCGTGACCCTCTCTTAAGTCCTGAACCCCCATAGGAATGAAAGGCAATCTTTCTGGGGCAGCCCTCCCTCCCACTATGACTGTACCTACCCATCCCTTCCCCCACACTGCATTTGCCTCAGAAGCAAATTATTGATCTTATTGTAGGGTACATTTAAACCATCCAAACCATATGCTTGGAGGGAAGAGTGTGAAATATGGGGCTCTGAAATTCCAAAATTATTAACCATATGATCAAATTTCGCTTTCATGCCCCCCACCCCAATAGTTAAGGGATATAAACAAAAGTGTAAGAAACTGAGTGATAGAGGGAGAGACTTCTAGCAGGAGTCCAGACAACCTCCAAATGAGGTATCGTCTCATGTGGTTATAATGCAGCCAAAGCTCTAATTGGCTGTATAAACAATCTAAGTTTTTTCTTGTGTGCTAAACTTTTTAGATCTCATGATGCCAGAAACAGATTTCCTGACCTTTGTGAAAATAACCTTAGGTTTCCTCAAAAGAAAACAAATCTTGTAGACAAAATAAAGACAAATTTAAAAAAAGGACAAAAATTTTGATTTTGGTTTGGTTTGGGCTGTGGTTGTTGTTTTTTTGTTTGTTTTTGTTCTTGTTTTTTAAAGCAGAATTACAGCTTCCTTACTTAAAAAAAAAATCAGAGTTTGGAATTTTACTTTGGATAATGCCTTGAACATGATGGGTGTTTAAAAAATGTGGATGGAATTGAATTGAAGTGAATACTCGCCAACCATAGATTCTAAAAATAAATCAGGAATTTTGTTGCTGATTAGTATCTCAGAGGCTGTATTTAAACAAAACGGTACTCGTGATGGTTGTAGGCTCTATACTGGCGGGTTTCAAAAGAGGTAACTGTAGTTTGTTATATGATTTCATTCTTTGCTGCTCTGGTTTTACTTCAAGATAACATATCTTTTCACAGTCCTTACATTTTAAAGGGAAAGATTTCTCCTTTTGGGGGGAGAGCAGGGGTATTGTCTATGGAATGTCCTAAGCAGGGCTAATGAGGCAAAACTAGACACAAAGTGAACAGAATTCTAAACTGAAATCATGTTTGTCTGTGATTTCAATAAAACAAACTGAAAATACAATCAAAGGTGAGGGCATTGGGTCTATGTGTCTGATGTTAAAGAAGCTGGAAATATTTAGCTGAATTTTTGACCCAAGTTTTCAGTATTCATAATCATAATTGTAATAACTGACATTTATGTAATACTTTAAGGTTTGCTTCTGGCAGCTGGTTGTAGAACACTAATTCTGCTCCTAGAGTTAGGTGCTTAAACTCCTTTTCTGCTTAATAATGAAAGAATAATAATGGGTAATATTTATAGAACTTCTTCTTTTAAAAAATATCTTATTATCTTTTGTTTTTACATTGTCTAAATCTTTCTCAGGAACTCACTATCTCCTATCTCCCAAAGAGATTTCCTATTTTATAAAAAATATTTTTAGGAAAAAACTAATACATTGAAAAAGTCTGAAAACATGTAATGCTGTACACATGTGAACCTTCCATTTCTACAAAGGAGCGGGGTGGGGAATGTCTTCTTATGTCTCATCTTTGTGGTCATACTTGTTCTTTGTAATTATTCAGGATATTTTTCTTGCATAGCCTAGGCTGCAAAATGGCCAAAGTAATAATATCTACACCCATTCACTGGGAGTTTCCATGGTAGCAGTGGGGAGTCATGCTCAATCACACTTTAATAAGGCATAGAAAGTACAGAGATAAATGGCATAGGGTGGAGGGGGGATACAGAGGCAGATGGCATGGGGATGGGACTGGGAATGGGGTGGTGGGGGAAGGCAGGCAGCATTGAGGAAGAGGATGAGGAGGAGGAGAGTCATGTAACTGTAGATCAGAGTTGGGAACACTTGAGAGAGGTACCCTTAAAGTATGGAAGATTGCTCAGGGGGCAGGAGTTTGGGCTTCGTTTTTATAGGGTTTTGGTGGTGGACAGACTAACTTTTATCTCTGTCATCTTGGGGTTAGTTCATTAACATCCACATCATCTGAAAATTATCAGCAACATTTGGTGTTCTGCTGGTCTGGAGCATCCCTCAGACTTACAGAGGATGGCAGTTAGCAGGACCAGAAGGCCCTGAGAGCAAGGCCTAGCTGCCTTCCTCTGATTTAGTTCATAGTCACATGATGTGATTTTTTAGTTAATTTATGATACAGTTTGCAAGTGACTGTTGTGCTCCTTTGATCTACAGGACAATCTATAAGTGATTTCTAGATTCCCCTTTGCAATCTTACTTCTTCCTATTATTACTTTATGCTGATTACTAATACACTTACTATACTAATTATAGGAGGGAATGGGTGATCAGGAGGACCAGAACAATATAAAATTTTAAGGCAAGACGTTTAACCTGTTAGTATCCTAGGAAACTCTCTATGACTATAAAGGAAGGGAGTTTCCATACTGGGCCCTAGGATCATGGGTGCTCTAGTACCCTGAGCCTTCCACCTCTGGTTTAGTTTGGCCTGTCCCCTGGCTCCTAAGGGCCAGACCTAGCGTCTCACATCTGCCCAGGGAGTCTACCACTTTCTGATGCTGCCTCATAGCCAGCCTCCTCAGGTGAGAAGACCTTAGACTGTGAGTATGCGCATGCTCTGAACCTTTCATTTCCTGCTGAGTGTAGCATATTCCCTAAAAAAATGTGACTTGGGGTCAGGCTAACCATCTTCCCTCTGCTCCAAAGAGACTACTTCTATCTGTACTAGCCCAAGGCATTTTCTACCTCCTGCTGCCAGCCCAATCTCTCAACTGGGATGTAGAGAATCTCCAGTGAAAAGGAGCAACCATTCCTTTGACTTCAGGCCTACCATCTCTTGATATGCCCATCATGTGAGGGTAGAAAAATGCCATCTTCCACATCCCAGTGACTCTGAACACCTATAGATCATCATCCAAACCCCACTCCATACTCCTTACTTGCCCAATTCTTTATTTCCATTCCCTTCAACCCTCCCAGTCATCCTAACTCCACCCAGCCCTTCTACTGTGCTCCCTGGTATGCCTGTTCCATAGGCAACAAATTTCCCTTCATCTTAAATCTATTCCTCTTCCAATCCTTCTATCTTCCAGCTTTTACTGAAACCTGATGACACAGCCTTGCTGGCCATCCTTTACACTGCTGTAAATACTACCAAAAAAAAAAAAAAACATGTCTTCACTCAATCTCCTCGGTTCACTGGTTGAGGAGGGGGAGTTGGAATATTCCTTGCTCCCCATCACCACTTAAAGGTTCTTTCCTTTCCTCTTTCATTAAGTAGCCTCTCTTCCTTAGAGATTCATGCTGTTTGTATCTTCTACCCAATCAAGATCCTGGTAACAGTTGTCTGCATATACCCCTACCCCCTTCCTTCCTCAATGAGTTCAATACCTAGCTTTTATTTCTTTCTCTCCTCCCCAACTCTTGCCCTTACACTTCAACATAAATATTGATTCTCCCTCAAATACTCTAACCACTCAATTCCTCAAACTGCTCTTCTCCCATGAGCTACTCTTCCACCCCACATCAAGAGGGTCATACCCTCAAACTTGCCCACAAATGGTACCACTTCCATGTTCAAGAATTCTGAAATCATGTTATCCAACCATAATCTATTGATTTTTCACCTCTCCTGCTCCCTTCTACTACATATCCTAATCTTTTTCATCATTACCTCCAAACCTTTGACCCCTCAATTCTCTCTCAGGTCATCTCCCCTTCACTAGCTCTCCTTTTCTCCTCTTCTTGACTCCTTGGTAAACCAACTCAACTCCACACTGATCTCCTCTCCTGAATCCCTAGTCTTTATAATATCCCCAGGTTTACCCAGTCAAGCCTTAGCCTTGGATCACTCCCACTACTCCTTGAATTCATGCCTACACACATGTTGCTCAATAAAGGTGGAGGAAATCACATAACTATAGTGACTGGGACCACTACAAATGTGTTACATGGCCTTAACTGGACCCTCACTGCTACTAAGCAATCCTACTATATCTCCCTTATCAATTCACTCTCTCACTCTCAACAGTGGTTCTTCTAAATCTTTTCGTCTGTTCTCAAACCTCCCATGGCTCCCCCTACCCTTTTTCTCAGGTGAGAGCTTTGCTTCATATTTTATAGAAAAAATTGAAGACATTCACCATGAACTCCCTCTTCTCCCCTCTTCCTCATCTCCTATCCCTCAGATGCCTTCTGCTGCTTTCTTCTTTGTCATCCCTGTTTCACGTGATAAAGAGGCCTTACTCCTTACCAGGGCTAACCCCCCTACTTGTTCAAGAGATTCCTTTCCATCCCATCTCCTCCAAAAATTTTTCCTGCCACCTCCACTTTTTTTCACTCTCTTCAACTGGCTCATTTCCTACTACCTAAAAGCATGTCCATGTGTCCCCTTTCCTGAAAAAGAAACTTCTCACTTGATCCTTCCATCCATGCTAACCATTGTCCTATAGCTCTTCTGCCCTTTGTAGCTGAACTTCTCAAAAATGACATCTACAACAGGTGCCTCCACTCTCCTCTCATTCTCTTCTTAACTCTAAAATCTGTATTCTGACCTTATCATTCCACCAAAACTGCTCTTTCCAAAGTTACTAATGATCTCTTAGTGGCCAAATCCAATGACCTTTTCTCAATCCTCATTCTTCTTGTCCTCTCTGCAGCCTTTGACACTATTGATCACTGTCTCCTCCTTGATACTCTTTTCTTTCTAGGTTTTGGGGACTCCACTCTCACCTGGTTTTCCTCCTACTTCTCTGACTACTCCTCTCTCTCATTTGCTGGCTCCTCCTCCAAATCACATCCTCTAACCATAGGTATCCCTCAGTATTCTATCATGCACCATCTTCTCTTATCCCTCTATAACTACTTCACTTGATGATCTTATCAGCGCTTGTGGATTTAATTACCATCTTTATGTTGATGATTCTCAAATCTACCTTTCCTGCCCCAAACTCTCTGCTGATCTCCAATCTCACATCTCCAACTGCCTTTTAGACAGCTTGAAATGGATTCCAATAAATATTTTAAAATCAGTATATTCAAAACAGATGTTATTATTTTTTCCCCACCCCCCCCCCCCTTTACTATATAGGGCAACACCATCCTCCCAGGCTGACAACCAGGGAGTTGTCCTGGATTCCTCAGTATCTCTCACCACTCCCTACCCCCTAGGCTCTCCCCACACACACATCTAAGCTGTTGCCAAGGCCTGTCAATTTAACCTTTACAACAACTCTCAGATGCACTTCCTTCTCTCTTCTGACATTGCCACCATTGTAGTGACAGCCTGCATCACCCCACACCCGAATCAATAGGCTATGCCTCTAGGCACAAATACAAAATACTCTGTTTGTCATGAATGAAAAGCCCTTCATTACCTAGCCCCCTCCTACTTTTTGTATACTCAAACCTCACTCCCTAGAACATACTCTCTGATCCAGTGACACTACCTGGTGTTCCACAAACAAGACACTTCATTTCTCAGTTCTCGACATTTTCTCTGGTTCTCCCATTCTTGGAATGCTCTTCTTCCTCCGCTTTTACTACTGACCTCCCTGGCTTCCTTTGAGGCCTCACCAAAATCCCACTTTCTATAGGAAGTCTTCCCTAACCCCTCCTAATTCAGGTACTTTTCTACTTTTAATTATAAATTATATTTATGTTTATATAGGAGATATATAATATAGCTTCATATAGCTTCCTCTGTATATATTTGTTTGCATATTGTCTCCCCCATTAGACTGTAAGCTCCATGAGGGCAGGGATTATTCTTTGAATCTCTTTGTATCCCCGGCACTTAGCACGGTGCCTGGCAAGTGGTAGGCACTTAATAAATGTTTCTTGAATTGAATTGAATGTCCCCCACACCGACCAGAAATCATCTTTAGGAAATCTTCCCTATAAGCTGTCTTTAAGTATTACTGCCTGAATGGTAAAGTAACCAGCTTTTTATTGGGGCAGGCATCTTGGAGGTGGTCCAGGGGTGTGCTGGAGCCGGCTAGAACCACCTAGCAGAAGCTGATTATAAATTTTTCAGTGTGAGCATTTACACTTCAAATGCTACAAAAATTTGTAGCAAACACCGCAGATCAGGGCTTGATTTGTTGTTCTGTCTAGACTTTAAAAAGTAATGAAAAAATGTCAATCATGCAGATTAAATTTGCTCATTTTATCTCCTGTGATCTTGTCCATCCTTTGGGCATGAGCTCTTCTAGCCATGGTTCTGACAAGTAATTTCTTCCTTGCTTCGCTCATTGTCTCATGAACATTATGGTGTCATTCTTTATCCTGCCCATACTTTAGAGCCCAATTAAAATATCCCTTTCTCCAAAAAGCCTTCCTTATTCCCTTTGGTTGGTAATAACCTTCTCCCCTCAAACTTCATGATTTATTAACGTACTTAGGAGCATGGGGTCATAGAGTTAGAGCAAGAAGGAACCTCAGAAATCATCCAGTCAAACTCCCACACTTTACCGATGAGAAAATCAAGGCTCGGGAAGGTTGTAACTTACCCAAGGTCACACAAGTAGTAAATATCACAGGTAAGATTTATATCTAGGTCCTCTGGGTCCAAAGTCAGTATTTTTACCTCTGTGCCGTGTAATGTTATACATTCTAACTATCTGTACTAGTGTCTTATCCTCTTAATAATAGGTGGTACAGGGGATTGATTACTTAAACTTTGTATTTCTTTCAGTGCTTTACACAGCATATATCAAAGATGTCAAACTAGTATCCACAGGAGGCAAGCTTTTTCAAGCACAAGCAAAACTCCTGAGTGCTCATCTGAATCAGATTAAAACATAATTGGGGAATGTTTAACAAAATGAATAAAAATATGGTATAACTTTGATAATCTTAATGTGTGATTTTCTAGGTAAACATATGGCCCACAGGGTTCCCTTTCTATTTGAGTTTGATAGTACTGCTGTTCATTGCAGGTGTTTAACAAATTGTTTTTGTTGCTATTCTTCTGAAACTTGAGAAGGTCCCCTCTCCCCCCTCCAATCTTGGGCACAGGAATATACTCCCTTTTCTCAACTTGATCATTAGAAAGAGTTTTAGTTTTGTTTTTGGCAATAAATATTAAAGTTTCAACAACAACAACAACAACAACAGAAAACTTCATTGGAATTAGCTGGAATTTGTGATGGGTTCTAAGCTACACACACCAACATCTGTCAAGATTGCATGTGCTAGAGAATTCACAGCCCTCCTCTACACCAGATTCTGCCAAATGTGCCTCCCTCTGCACCCCTGGCCAGGGAGCCTCTCATTTTACCTGGGATAGTAAATATAAGAGCTTGAACTTTGAGGTTTGTTCTGTCCATTTTTTATTTTTAATTTATGGATAAAATAAGCATTTCTATAACTGAGTACAATAAAAAGATGATTTCACATGAAACTGCAAATCTGCTATGCACAACTTGCTATTCCTTTCAAATATACAGCAAAACTATCATGTAAATTTTTTTCCTTTTCTTTTTCTTTCTTCCCTGTGTCCCCAACCCTAGAGATGGCTAACATTAGACACAAATATGTATGTATAAAATTGTTCTATACATACTTTTATTTACCAGTTCTTTCTCTGGATGCAGACAGCATCTTTCTTCATTTGTCCTTTATAGTTAATTTAGGTATTTATAATAGCCAAAATAGCTTATTCGCTCAAAGTTGTTCTTGAAACAATGTTGTTGTTACTGTAAATGGTTTTCTTTTGGTTTTGCTGATTTCACTCTTCTTTATTTCAAACAAGTCTTTCAATGTGTTTCTAAGATCACCAACCTCATCATTTCTTACAGCACAGTAGTATTCCATCACTATCATATACCACAACTTGTTCAATCATTCCCCAACTAATGGGTATCCCTACAATTTCCAGCTGTCACCACAAAAAGAGCTACTATAAACATTTTAGGACATATAGGTTCTTTTCCTTTTCTCTCTAATACCAACCAGTGGTATTGCTAGGTCAAAGGGTATAGATAGTTTAATAACTCTTTGGGCATAAATCCAGATTACTCTCCAAATAGGTTGGATCAGTTCACAATTTTACCAACAATGAATTACTTTTCTAATTTTTCAACATCCCCTCCAACATTTATCACTTTTCCTTCAATCATTTTAGCCAATCTGGTACATGTGAAATGATATCTCAAGGTTGTTTTAATTTGCATTTCTCTAATCAAAAATGATTTAGAACATTTTTTCCTATGACTATAAATTGTTTTAATTCCTTCATTGGAAAACTTCCTGTTCATATCCTTTGACCACTGATTAATTCTGTCCTTTGTTACAGCGTCATAGAACATCATAGCAAACCTCTTAAGTCATTCTCTGGCTTATGGACTAAGAAGCAAGAATCTGGGACCACCGCTAAAAGGAGGAAAGGAATGGGTGGAGAATCTGAAGGACACCTAGGAATTCCTATTATCAGTTTTTTTTTATCTTTCCATTTTTTTGTAAATGTTTTTTTTAATTGTTTTATTTATTTTATTTTTTATTTTTGGGCTAGGCAATGGAGTTAAGTGACTTGCCCAGGGTCACACAGCTAGTAAGTGTCAAGTGTCTGAGGCTGGATTTGAACTCAGGTCCTCCTGACTCCAAGGCCAGAGTTCCAACCACTGTACCTAGCTGCCCCAATGTTTGATTTATTTTAAACTTCATGGAAAATGAGAAAAGAAAAGAAGAAACATTTCCATGCACACAGCAGAGCATGAGAGAACTCAATATAAAACAATAAATTTACATCACAAGAAAGCTTGTATAGTAAATACCATACATTGTTTTTAAAACTGCCCAGCTTTTCTTTGCTTCTTTGTAGGTTTTCTTTTGTTCTCTGCTATGCACTTTTTACTTTATTTTTTTCCCTTCCCTCCCTCTACTCCACCCTGAAGAAGGCTACAATTAAGTGCGGATACAGATGTGTATGTATATTTACACACACACACACAGATATATATGTATATATTATATGTGAACATATATAATATGTACATATATGAATATATGTACATAAATTTCTATAAACACACATATATACACATATACACTCATACACATACATTGTATTATGTTTAGTTCCCCTTGTAATCTGATTCTCTGAAGTTGGATAGCATCTTACTTTATAAGTCGAAGTGTTTCCATTTTTTCTAAATCAACCACTTCATCATTCCCTACACCACAATAACATTCCAACCCAATCATATCCTATCCCAGAGATGGTCTATGAAAGTGTTTTCCCAATTTTCTGCATTCCTTCTATTCTTGGCTATGTAGGGTTTATTTATACAAGCAAATTTTAATTTGTGTAATCAAAATTATCCATTTTACACTTCAACAATACTCTCTCCTTATAATATAGTTTAAGGTCTGAGAGTACTGAATCTGCTTCCTTTACATCTTTTTTTCCTGGTTTCTTTGAAGTTCCTGACTTTTTGTTCTTCCAAATAAACTTTGTTATTATTTTTTCTAACTCAGTAAGATACTTTTTAATTAATTTAATTGGGATGCCATTAAATAAATGGATTAGTTAGATAAAATTGTAATTTTTTTATTATATTGACTTTGCCTGCTCCAAACATCTGATCTTATTTTATTTGTATAAAAAGTGTTTTAAGTTTGTGTTCATACAGTTTCTGTGTATGAGAGCAGGTATACTCTCAGGTATTTTATACTGTCTAGTTATTTTAAATGGTCTAAAACAATATTGAATAATTATTTGGGGTCATGCTTGGTCATTGTAATTTCACATTCAATTCAAGATTATTTTGTGGTTGCATATGTGTTCTTTATAGGACCATACTTTTGTCTCCACTTAGTCAAACTCCCACAGCAGATGGGCAGACAGGAAAAATGGTTTATTCAGGTTTTTGGAATGCTTTAAATTTTATTTTCTACTCCACTACATTAGTAACACTACAGATACTTTAATATGAATGGCAAAATATGAATTCTTTAACAAATGGATGGTTTCTTCAATGTCTTATGACTTGTAACTGTGTTTTCCCTATCAATTGGTGAGTAAAACCTTTGTTCAATCTATGGCTGACTCAAATATCTACATTTTGATATCTTTGTTCAAATGTTATTTAATTTGTAAGAGAGGTAGTATGGGACAGTGCTGGACTTGGACCCAGGTGTGCCTCTTATCCTTACTAGCTGTATGACCTTGGGCAAGTAACAATATCTTGTAGTATATGAAATGACAAGAGACAGAGTTCTGGGTGTGAAAAATATGTATCTGTTAATTAGGCCAGCAAAAATTCAACAAATTGAGGTCACTGATCTGTCTTGGAAGGAGTCTCTAGGCCACCTTAAATCTGGTGTCTTCCTTCTGGCAGAAACCTTCCCTAACAAGCAAAAGGCAACTCTGATTGTTGTTCAGTCACATCCAACTCTTTGTGACCCCATTTGGGGTTTTCTTGGCAAAGATACTGGAGTGGTTTGCCATTTCCTGCTCCAGCTCATTTTATAGATGAGGAAACTTCCTGCTCCAGTTCATTTTATAGATGAGGAAACTGAGGCAAATGGGGTTAAAATGACTTGTTCAGGGTCACATAGCTAAGTAAGTGTCGGAGATTGGATTTGAACTCAGGTCTTCCTGACTCCAGTCCTTAGACTGCATCCACATCCATCTACTGCACCACCCAGCTGCTACTCTGACTGGTGAACATTTAGTGAGGAGGTGGGCTGAGGTTTCTCAATTCTTCCTGTTGTGGGAGAGGAGTGAAAGCTGAGAATGTGATTAATCACTGAGATTTGGCATCTTTCTGCAGTCTGAGCAAGGAAATTCATCTGGATTAGGATCTGCCTAGTTAAGTTTATCCTTTCGTGAACCAGCTTGCCCCAGACTTTTAATGAAGTGAACAAGATCACAGGAATCACTTTTGGTGACTGAAACTAGCTCTGTTGGTTTCTGTTTATAGTGTAAACAGAAAGAACCAGCCCAGGCCTTGGAAGAGGCAAGAATGTGATCATACTCCTTTTCTTTTTTTTTTCTTTTTTTGGTGAGGCAATCGGGGTTAAGTGACTTGCCCAAGGTCATACGGCTAGTAAGTGTCATGTGTCTGCAGTCGGATTTGAACTCAGGTCCTCCTGACTCCAAGGCTGGAGCTTATCCACTGCGCCACCTAGCTGCCCCCCTGATCATACTCATTTTCTAGAAAGAAAGGTCTCTCTAAAATCTAGACTGAAAGGTATGGGTGGGTGGGTATGGGCAGGGTGTGTGGCAGGCAGAGGGGAGAGAAAGCAATATGATATTTTAATGTTAATAGTCAAATGATACAGTTATTAAAATTAATTTCCTCACTCTTAAGCCTGAAGTAATTCCCGAAGGCTAGATGTCATAAATGGGCTATGATCTGTGTCAATGAAATCCTAGATCTGTGACATATTATTTATAATAATAATGCTACATGCTATCTAAAACAAAATAATGTTGTTTCTTGAAACAGATTTTTTAGTTCAGTACCATAGTTGGTGCCAAATACTTGTTCCCTGTCAAACCCAACTTCTTCTTAGCCGAATGCTACTTGGTGTTGTGGAACGGGCGGGGGGGGGGGGAAGGGGGTGAGGGGTGGGACGGAGTGGAAAAAACACAGTCAATATAATAATGTTACTGGCCTTTTCTGAGGCAACTGGACACTACCTCAGAACTTGGAACCAAATGTGGAGGGGAAGATGGATCTAACAGCCAGAGTAGGAGGCCAGATAGATTTAGCAGGTGTGGGAAAACTTTATTGTATTGTTTAATCTGACTCTGCATGGTTGAGAAACCAGACCTATTGTTTAGAAACCAGATTTCTTTCATGCTTAAGTCAGGACCTAGGTTATGATGACCAAAAACCCAGTTAGATCCAATGACTGATGCAAGGAGCATGAAAAGTTTCCTCCCATTATACACCTTAAGCCACTCATATGTGTATCTCACCTGCAAACTGTCTCTGTGCTGGCTAATTTGCTGTTTACTTGTTCCTTTTTTTTGAATCCTATGTAATGTGTAACCTACAGACGCTTTGGGGGAGTGGGGGTGAGGACTGGGCCACACCTTTTTCAGCTCTACGCCTCTGCCAGATGACATAATAAATTTCTTTCCAAATTATTTCAGTTCTGGGTTTTGTTCTTTGCTATATCTTGAGCAACTCTGAAAAAGGCCTCTGACATCTGGTTTTAATTAGAAGGATGCTTTATTCTCAGCAGTTCTGTCACAGTGCACCAGCTCTTTTTTTTTTTCTTTCAACAATTGAGGTTAAGTGACTTGCCCAGGGTCACACAGCTAAAGTGTCTGAGGGCAGATTTGAACTCAGGTCCTCCTGACTCCAGAGCTGGTGCTCTATCCACTGCACCACCTAGCTGCCCAGTACCCCAGATCTCCATCATTAAGCTCATTTCTATAAGTCAAAACATGTTCCCAGGAGGTCCTTATTCAAATACAGACGCTCACATGAGGAGAAGAATCATAGATTGTTGGAGTAAAGAAAAAAAAAAACATGGAAATCATCTGTTCCAGGCCTCTTCATTTTATAGTAGTTGTCTGTCCCAATTTGTTGATCTAATAGTCACTGGACTAATTAGACCCTTACCCAGCACATTCTGGAACTCCCATTCATAATTTCTTTTGAAACTTCACATTTGGTCCATGATTCAGAGCTGTTGTCCAGTAGTTTCAGTCACATCTGATTCTTTGTGAACCCATTTGGGATCTTCTTGGCAAAGATACTGGAGTGGTTTTCCATGTCCTTCTCCAGCTCATTTTATAGGTGAGAAAACTGAGGAAAACAGGGTTAAGTGAGTTGCCCAGGGTGACACAGCTAGTAAATGTAGAAGGTCCATATTTGAACTCAGATCTTCCTGACGTCAGTCCGGGCGCTCTATCCACTGTGCCACTTAGCTGCCCCCTATTATTCAGTACAAATGATTATTTTGGTCATATTTTATCTTCCAAATATTTGTACCAGCATTACTTCATTTCATTCTTATAACAGCCCTGTGAGACACATAGAGTGGTTTCTATCCCCCTTTTACAGATGAACAAATTAAAACATAGACAAGTTAAATGGCCTGTCCAAAATCCCATAATAAATTAGTGGTGGAACCAGAACAAGAAATTAGGTCTCTTCACTGAGTATGTTGTTCTTTCCACCAAATCTGGATGTGTGTATATCTGGTACATGCTTCTGCTGTCCCATTTCAGAAGACAAAAGTGGTGTAAATTCATGATGTAAAGGATAGATGAATGACTTGAAAGACAGCTGCCTGGTGTTTGAATCCTTTCCCTGTTTCTTATTATCTGAATAATATTGAACTTTTGAGGCCTTTTCCTTTCCCTGTCTGTAAAGGAGCCATCACCTCATAGATAGAATTCCAGAGCTAGACAGGGCCTTAGAGATCGTTTAATTCATTTTATAGATGAGTATGCTAGGGGTGTACAACCAAGCCTTCACACACAACAGCTTTGTTACTCCCAGCACACAGAACCTCAATTGTACCCAGAGACAATTTGCATTCAAGCTCCCTGCCATGATTATGGATGCTGCAGTGGAATAAAAGGAAATAGTCATCTTCAACTGAAAGTACTTTACAAAGGATACTCCTCCTCCCAGAGCCTGGAGATTCCAAGAGAAGGAATGTATTCATTCTTATTACCCAGTAAGCACCCATACCCAACAGGGCACCCACAAACACTGACACAGGCATATATTCTCTCTCTCTCTCTCTCTCTCTCTCTCCCTCTCTCGCTCGTCTTTCTGTCTATCTCTCTCTGTGTCTTCCTGTCTCTTCCCCTCTCTCACCCACTCACATTCATTTTTTCCCTCTTGCTCTCTCTCTGTTTTTTCTCTGTTTCTCTCTCTATCTGTCTATCTGTCTGCCTCCCTCACTCTCACTCTCGCTCTCCTACTCTCCACATTCTCCTGGGATGCTGACGTAGCTCATAAAATCCCAGGATCACTGTCAATCTGTTCTTGGGTAGGCTGTAGGCTCCTATCCTTCCTAACCCTCCCACCACACAGCTTCTTATTTGGTGTTTGTTTAGTGTTAGGTGAGAGATAGCTACAGATTGTCTTTTAGAAAAGTAACCCTTTACTTTATTTTTTATTTTTGGGCTAGGCAATGGAGTTAAGTGACTTGCCCAGGGTCACACAGCTAGTAAGTGTTATGTGTCTGAGACCAGATTTGAACTCAAGTCCTCCTGACTCCAGGGCCGGTGCTCTATCCACTGCACTACCTACCTGCCCATCCCTTTACTTTCAACTCAAGATTACCAAGCAACTTTGAGTGTCCTTATTTCTTCCACACATTATACACTCCTAAAATCATATATACATAAACTCCTTTAGTTGAAAGGGCGTTATTTAATCCACCCTGAATCATAAATCTACCTGAAGCATAAATTGCCGTTACAACACACCTGACAAGTGGTTATCCAGCATCTGCTTGAGCAATCCCACTGATGAGAAATTTCCCCTCTCCCAAATCATTTCATTACATTTTAGAGGGTTCCAAATTGTTATAAACTTCTTCATATTGAGTTGAAATATGCAGTCCTGTAACTCCTAACTTTGGCTCCTTGCTCCAGACAATTAGATTAAATTTAATACCTCTTTTATGGAATAAAATATTTGAAGACAGCATGCATGTTGGGGTTATGGGGTGTTTGGGAGGACTAGCACCTCCAGTGTGAGGGCTTGCTGAGCCCTTTTTGGGGCCACTCATCCACCTTTGGTGTCCACCTGGCACTCAACTCTTACCTGTGGCTCCAAGAAGGTACAGCATATGCAGCAGCCATACCTTAGTAAAACAATCTTGGCAGACAGGTTAAACCAGCAGGTCTGAAACCAGTGAGGGAGGGTCAGTGAGTCTACCCATGCATGTGAAGACTGCCTCCAGAGGAACAGGCAGATGAGATGGCTGTGAAGGTGGCTGAAGGCACCAGTCATCTTCACTTTTGTTTGCCATTGGACTTTGATGACTCTGGAGGAAAGAGCAAGGCCAATGACTTTGTGTGACTCTGCCTCACTTAAATCCAATTCACCCACAAGTCAATACATCACGCCACACCTCATTTAAATCCAATTCACCCGTAAGTCAAGACATCAACATGTGATCATTAGTCCTCTTTGAAAATAAAGAATGAATAACAACAACAACTCTTTTTAAAACATTTTTTTTTTTAGGCAATTGGGGTTAAGCGACTTGCCCAGGGTCACACAACTAGTAAGTGTCAAGTTTGGTCTGAGACCAGATTTGAACTCAGGTCCTCCTGACTTCAGGGCCAGTGCTCTATCCACTGCTCCACCTAGCTGCCCCAACAACAGCTCTTCCTGGTGCCTCCAACTGACATTTAGATGACAAAGTTTTGAATTTGTATGAGGAATATCATAGCAGTAATTCAATGATCCATTTCCTTCATGAATATGAAGTTATAATCTGTGATTTTTTTTTCAGTGGGAATATTCCCTCCACCAGGGCAGATTTCAGCTCCTTTTAACTACAGTAGACAATCTTCATGTGTTGTTCTGGCTATATCTAAGGTGACCAATCTTCTTTGCGAACCTCTAAGGTTATTTCTTTACCTGGGCACTTTTATGTTGCTCTTCAGATGTCTCCTTGTTAAGTCATTGTATCTCAGAGTGAGGAGGAACCTTAGAGATCACCTATTCTAAATCCTCTCATTTTACAGATGATGAAACTGAGATTCATAGAGGTGACTTACTCAAGGTCCAAAGCTCGTTTGTGGTAGGACCAGTTAAAAGTTCTCTTGGGCACAAGTCTAGTACTCTTTTTATTTTTGGGGGGAGGCAATTGGGGTTAAGTGACTTGCCCAGCATCACACAGCTAGTGAGTGTTATGTGTCTGAGGCTGGATTTGAACTCAGGTCCTCCTGACGCCAGGGCTGCTGTTCTATCCACTGTGCCACCTAGCTGCCCCCCTAGTGTTCTTTTTAAAAGCAGCTAGGTGGCACCATGGATAGAGTGTTGGGCCTGTAGTCAGGAATACCTGAACCGTATCTAGCCTCAGACACTGGGCAAGTCACTTAATCTCTATTTGCCTGTTTCCTCAGCTATAAAACAGGAATAATGACAGAACCTATTTTTCAGGGTTTTTGTGAGGATCAAATAAGACAATTGTAAAAGCTCATAGCAAAATGCCTGACACACAGTAGGCACTGTATTAATGCTTGTTCCCTTCCATTTCCCTTTCTCCTCTTCCCACTTATCCGCTGTACCTGACATGTATGAACATATCAGTGCTGAGATAGTTTTTTCCTAGTGGTCAAGATAGCCACCTGGACCATACAATGTTCCGTGTTTCCTTGTTAATGATGTCAGGGTCACCCCAATGTGGATTTAGGGGTGTGCAGAAAGTGATGTGTGAATTCTAGCAGTATTAGAGAGAAAAGACACTGCAGCTAGGTCTTTACTTTAGTAAAAGTGCCTTAGCACTGGGGCAAGAGATGAGGCAAGAGGCACCAGGCTGTGGGGGAATTTGGGTCTTTCCTCAACTGGAGGAAAAGTCAAAAGGAACGAAAACTAAGAAATGCTTTAAAAACTCTGTTTCACTTAGTTGAATTTCCAAGGAAATAGTATTAATAGCATTAATACTATGACTGCTTTTCCACAGGAGGCAATAGGTCCTGAAGGAGATGTCTGAGTAAAGCTTATAGCTTCCTCAGAAAGTCATTAAATGTCTTGGATCACATTAGCCCAAAGAGAAAGGAAAAACTGAGGAAGGTGTATAGCACAGGAAGAATGATGGAGGAACCAGCCTTCATGACCAACACAAGAGTGCTAATCATAGTATCAGGCAGGCACCATGACCAATGGGGCAAGTGACAGATTGAGTCCAGCCTAGTCTCAGACTAATTCGCTTAAAATACCAGATCGAATCCATTGTCTTTTGTCATCATTTGAATGGCCCATCCTATAAAGTCATCAGTTATAAAGTCAGAGTATATAGGTTTAAACCTAAGCTCTACTACCTATTAATCTACATAATCATGGATGAATCATTTTACCTCTCTGGGCCTCGGTTTCCTCATCTGTAAAATGAAAGTATTGGGCTACATGATCTCTAAAGTTTCTTTCAATTCTAAATCATATTATCACATGAAATGAATGTAATGATATTATGAAATATAATATCTTTTTAAAAATCCTAATTTTATCAGTGTGAGTACTCCTTTCATTGATATAGACCACAATTCTTTCATGACTTAGTTCATGGTTACATGAGTTATTGTGACCACAATAATTCACCCTCTCATGATGGATCTTCTGGTGACAAGCTATTAGGTTGTACCTCAGGTAAGAGGCACACATTTATCCCTGCTGGGCCCATGTCTAGCTTGGTGGGACCTGCCAGGCTTGCTCTGTCATATTGTTGATATGACAGGATTGCCTCCATACCATGATAAAAGAACAATGTATGCTTCAGAAGAATAATCAAATGAATCTTTGATTTCATCCCTATGGGCATTCCCACCAACAATACAGATTACAATATATCCATGCCTGCCAATCCTCTGCAACCCATCCATGGCTTCCCATAAATTCACCACATGGAATCCATTAAACATATCGGGAACTACCTTCATGTTCTCCTGAGATCATGTGGTTAATAATGTGTGGAACACATGAATGTCTGTCAGTTAGCTTTCACTCTTGCTACATGATAGGATCAACTTCTCTCATGGTCAAGTGTTTCTTTGATTGTAATCTTTGCGCTTCTCCTGTATAATCTTTAAAATGCCTTTTGGGTGATTCTCAACTTCAGTTCTTTGGAAGCTATAGTTTCCTATGACTCACAACTATATATCACTTGAAACATATTGGTGTTAAAAAAATGGGCCTTTGTTTTAGGGAGAATCTTGGGATCATTAAAAGAATGTTGAAGCTTCCAAAAACCAATCTGGCCCTCTCTCTTCCTCCTATTAAATTATAAGTCTAATTAATTTTCCATTTGCAAAGTCTGCCTAAGTGATGGACAAGCTTTGGAATTTGTCCATGAAACTGTATATCATTGTCAGGACATTATTCTTCTTGTGTGGATAGTTAAGCCAAATTCACTCTAGTTCAGTTCCTTATCACCTCTCACCTAGTTGGCCTAATTGGCCTTACTGTCCCTGGTGTCTCCTTTTCACACAGCTACCAAACTCATATTCTTAAAGCTATCTAATGCTTAGGTCTGACCACATCACTCTACAGCTAAGAAGTTGTAATGGTTCCCTATTGCCTATAATGTAAAATGCAAACCATGGTTTGCTTTCAAAGTCCTTTATAATCTGGTTCCAGCTTATCTATTCAGACATTTCACATTACTTCTCACCATGTACTGTATATTTCAACCACACTGTCTTATTTGGTATTCTTTGCACATAGCAATCCATCTCCAGCCTTAGTGACATTCTATGAGTTATTCTCTAGGCCTGGAATGCTCTCCCTATCCACCTCTACCTCTTATAATGCCTACTTTCATTAAAGACTTAGCTCAGACATCATTTCCTAGTGCCCCCAGTTATTACCAATCCCTTCCCTTAAAGTGACTCCTTTTTAAATTTGTATATATATATATATATATATATCTGTGTACATGTTTTTTGGTTCATTTGCTAAAATTTTTATTTATTTTATTCTGTACTTAATAAATACAACAAGCATTTCCATAACAAAGTAGAATAAGAAAAAAAAGATGATTGTAAATGAAACTGCAAATACATTTTCATAATTTTTATAAGTGATAACCAAAATTTTTTAAATGAAAACTCACTCTTTAGTATATTAAACTTATTATTATTATCATGTTTTAAAACAACTTATACTTTATTAAATACTTAATAGTTTCCAAATATTTATTTCATCACATTTGTTTATTATTTTATCACATTAAAAAAAGCTCAATTAATAATCTAATAGCATCCAGATTAAAAAAAAGTTGTTTTTCTAACACTGTTTCTGATATAATGGTTTTCCAAATTTCACAACATAAGAAAAATTTTAAAATACAATAATAGCATACACAAGCATTTAAAACATGAAGTAAAACTTATTACCAGTTAGATGATATCAATTCAATCAAATGCATTTCAAAATTATCCTACATATAAAATCATTAATCTAACTACCTAGCATTTTGTACTAATCACATCTAAAACCCACTTTAGAGTTATCAAGTATGGAATAATTACATTCAATTAAAGAAATAAAAATAATAACAATAGCCAACATTTATATAGTGCTTACCAAATGCCAGTCACTGTACTGAGCACTTCATAATCATTATATCAGTTTGATTTTTATGATAACCCTGAGAGGTGGGTACCATTACTATTTTCCTCTTTACAGATCAGAAAACTGAGGCAAACAGAGATATGATAACTTGCTTATGATCACACAGCTAATAAATTTCGAAGACCAGAATATAACTCATTTCCCTGCATTTTTCCAGCATTTATTTCCCTAGCACCTTTATTTGGGAATCTGATCTGAGATGAGAGGGGTTAACAGGGTCAGAAAGTGAGAGCCTCTGAACTGGAGTGGGGGGGGACTGAAGGGGTCTCTGATTTAAATAATCTTTTCTCTTTTCATGGTCAAGGAAATGTTAACAAGAGGCAGCTATTTATGTTTCAGATAAATTTTAAAATACAAACCATGTACCTTTTTTCCCCCTTCACTCTGGGATTGCTTTCAAACTGGCTACCTTCCTTCATTAAACTAAAATAATAGGGCTAAGTGCTATTTATGCTTAAAACTTTTACAGAATTCAATTCTTATTTTTTTCCTTAAAACAAATTCTACAGAGTGGTACCTCAAAACTCACTAAGATATTTCAGCATATATTAAGTGAAAAATTTTTTTCTTTAGTCAGTCAACAAGCATTTAAGTGCTTAATATATGCACTGTGCTAAGTTTGTGCTAAGCACTGTTACAAAGAAGGCAAAAACATGATTCCTGGCCTTAAAGAGCTCACATTCTAATAGATTCAAGTGCAATTAAGCTCTTTAGTGTAGGAAATTATTTCCTGGACATAGGTTAGATCTTCTATTCAAAGAAGATGAGTGTGTTTTCATTCAGGTGAGGCTAAGAACTCATATGCTGTCAAAGTATTATTTCTTAATATTCCCTAAAACAAAAATATCCTTAGTGCCTTAGATGCTTCCATAAGGTCAATAAAAAAGTGGTAGTAAAAATAAATGTCCATAAAATAAAATATCATTAAACTAGCAATGTGACTATTTGGAAGTGATGTTGAGAGGTGGTGTGGGATAGGGGATGGAGCGCTAGCCTTAAAGTCAAGAAGATCCAGGTTCAAGTCTTGCTTTGGAGACCTACTAGCTTAATAACCCTGGCCAAGATGCTTAACCTATCAATAGACAATATTCTTAAAGAATATATTATTGATAATTTTCTGATTTACATTATTGAATGGAATTTCTAGTTACCATCAGCTTCCTATAGCAGCACACACACACACACACACACACACACACACAATCACACTGAGAATAACCTAGTGCACGCATGGCTTCTAGGTCCTCAAGTGTGGCCCTTAGAATGAATCCAAACTTCCCAGAACAAATCCCTTTAATAAAAGGATTTGCTCTGTAAAACTTGGACTCAGTCAAAAGGCTGCAGCCAAAGACCTAGAAGTATGACCTCAAGGCTGCTGGTTCCCCACCCCTGACCTAGTAAGAACCACATTAGCCGTACTAGAATGCCAGAGGCCAATTAAGATGACAATCCCCCTGACACATCTTGAGTTCTGGGTATTTCTACCACCTACCCTCAGGACTCAGTGGGGTAGATCCATATTAGTTTCTGGAACAGGCAGGATTCAATAAAGCCTGAAGCTCCCTCTAAAATCCAATTTCCCATTCCAAACCTAGTCCAGAGGGTTTCAGGAACAAGAGGTCATTTCAGGGGACTGCTTCCATCCATGTATTAAGTTCTCAGAGCAGGAATAACTAACCTTAGCTTCAGAACCAACTCTGTAATTCCAAGGATCTTTTAGATGAGGGATGATCCTCTTGGGGGATTTTTAGACCTGACCAAATCACTCTGGGCATGATTATGGCTAAAGCTTTCTCCCTGGGATATCACTATAGCTCCTCATCCTCTAAAATTGAGAGTTGGAGACATCTTGAGGCCTGGTGTATCCTCACACCAGAACATGTAGTCACTCCATTTCTCTGGTGTATACACCTCCATTCCTTCCCAGGAGCGCACTCCCCAACACAAAAGGTGAGAACCAAGTGATGTAACCTATGGACCCCACTTTAGGGGAGGAATAAAAGGAAGCATCTGAAATAAGTGAGGGCTTGCCATACAGCGCTTTCTCAAGCCTCCCTCTTGGTACTGTGGTTGTCTCTCTGTCTCAATCCCCTTCTTTTATGAGTTTCCAAGAATACCTTACCTCTGTTTTCATTTGTGATGAAATCAAAGCTGCGTAACTTTTTGCCTGAAGCTTCCAAAGCATAATTTGTGCCAGAAAGGCAAAGGAACATGAGAGGAAAACAGAGGTAAGATTTTCTCAGAAGGTCATGAAAGAAAGGATTTACAATGAGATATAGAGGCAGGCACAGCATGCAGTAGAGGGCTGTGGTCCTCTATGACTGCTTTCTCCAGGCACAATTTCTCCAAGTCTCGACAACTAAGTTCTCTTTAATAAGTAGGAATAACGTCTGGAAAAACTATCTTTAGTAGACAAATAAGGAGCTTGCAGGGAAGTATATTTGGTAACTTTTAACAGTCAGACTCTTGCCGCCCCACCCAAGTTGCCAGATTTTTATTTATCTTCTATTGTGTCTACTCTCAAAGAGTGGTTAAAGCCAGGAGTTGCAGCAGAGAGGGAAAGATGACAAATATTTTCCTGGACTTAGACATTGCTTCTAACTTGACCTGCCTGTTGATTGTGTGGTAAGGATGATGGCACTGATGTCTAGGCTAAATGATACGTGGGACAAGACTGCACCCAAATGTTTTTCTTACCACTGAAGACTCTTGGCCTACAAAAAGTAAGAATAGTCTTTATGTAGGATATTTGAGTATCTGGCTATTTTAAAAGATGCCTTTTATTGTCCTTTACACTTTACAAAGTGTTTTTCACAGTGGCTGGGGAAGAGAAATTAATGAATCAATGTCAGAATCATAGAGTAGCTAGTGCAGTGGATAAAGCTCCAGGACTGGAATTGGGAAGACTCATCTTCCTGAGTTCAAATCTGGCCTCTTCCTGAGTTCAAATCTGGCCTCAGATACTTACTAGCTGTATGACCCTGGACAAATCACTTAACCCTGTTTGCCTCAGTTTCCTCATCTGTAAAATAAGCTGGAGAAAGAAATGGCTATCACTCCAGTATCTTTGCCAAGAAAACACTAAATGGAGTTATGAATAGTCAGATGAGGGGCAGCTAGGTGGCGCAGTGGACAGAAGACTGGGCCCTAGAGTTAGGAGGACCTGAGTTCAAATCCAGCCTTAGACTTTTGACACTTACTAGGTAAGTCACTTAACCCTATTGCCTCGCCAAAAGAAAAAAAAAAGATAAAAAAATAGTCAGATGTGACTGAAAAAATTCAGTAACAACAACAAAATCATAGAATCATAGCAAAGTTGCCTGGAGGTACCCCCTAACTCACAGGTAGGTCCCCCAGGGGATAGCTACTTCAAGTTCAAGGTAGAACTCTGCAGATTCACACTTCTAAAAGCATAGTTCACAAGTCCCCACTAATGTGTTCACCTTTACCAGTTAGCCAAGAGATACATTAGATAAAAACAAAAGCATTTATTAAAATTGCAGAGTCAGGAAAATATCAATAGAATATATCCCGCATTAGCCTTATATAGGCTTATTCTCCTATAAGTACTCCCATCATAAACAGTAAGAGAAAAGTGGACACGCATGAAGTCAGAATAGCTAAGACCTATGCAAGGAGAGACAAATCCTGCCTCCGATGCTGCTGTGGGGCTGTAGCCACAAATGTCTGCATTACTCTCGCTGCCTTTGGTCTTGGGATATCCACTGGATGCCGCTTCACTGGCTGCTGCTGGTTGCTCTTTGTGACAGTTCTAGTCTCAGCCACCTTCAGCTTCTGACTTCCCTGGAATCCTTAGTGCATTTGTAGTTTAGACAGGACACCGGTCAAGAACAACAGGTATGACCTTCTTACTTCTCCATTTAGCAAGAAGAATCAGTAGAAGATCCTGGCCTGGAACACTCTAAATTAGGAACTAGAACTTGGAGTTATCCAAATTTGGTACTGCCCCTAGAAATCTTTTTTCTCCACAAAAAGGCTAGATTTTGGGAAGACACGAGTTCAAATTTGGCCTCAGACACTTAAGAGCTGTGATCCTGGGCAAGTAATTTAACATCTATTTGCCTCAGTTTCCTCAACTGTAAAATGGGGTTAATAATAGCACTTATCTCCCAGAGTTGCTGTGAAGATCAAATGAAATAATAATTATAAAACACTGAGCACATTGCTTGGAGCATAGTAAACACTATATAAGTATTATTATTATTATTATTATTTTGGAATTGTTATCTTTAGGGAGCTCAGACTTCCCTCCCCCCACTCCTCTGTGCAGAAATTTGGGGTTCAAGAAGCCACATCCTTGAATTTCCCTTCCAGGCTGCATGCAAGCACATTTCTCCTATAGCTGGGTATTTCTACAGCAAGTCATTGCTCCTTATGTAGGGGTGGGAAGGAGACAGTGGGAAGGAGAGAGAAGTGACTTTCCCCAACCTTGCTGTAGTCTGAATAAAATGAAAAGAAAGTATTTAGGGTATAGTGCCCTGGAGACACCTTCCAATTGAACAATAGATTCCCCCACAGGAGAGCAATTCCAGGTTCAAAGCATCCTATGGGTCAAGACTCTTAAAACTATACCTTACAAGCTCACACTGATCGTGTCAATCATGTCAGTTAAAGGACACAATTTGCTCAAATTAAAGACATTTCCTAAAATGGTATGGTAAATAAAGTAGCAACAATGGGGATAGTTACCTCAAGTTCAAGGTAGATCTCTGCAGATTCACCCTCCTAAAAGTATAGTTCACAATGTGTTCACTTTTACTAGTTAGCCAAGAGATACATTAGATAAAAACAAAAGCATTTATTAAAATTGCAGAGGAAAGAAAATAGCAAAAAAATATGGCTTATTTTCCTATAAGTACTCCTACCATAAGCAGCAAGAACAGATCTATGAAATTGGGGCAATAAAATAAATTTCAACCAATAAAATTGGGGCACATTCTTCTATAAATATTACAATATTGCCAAATAGAATAGACACATAAAGGTCATAAGAAGAGAGGCACACATAAAGGAAGCACATGTGGCCAAAGTGCACATGTGAAGGTGTAGCCAACGTATATTTGAGGAGAAGCAACTCAAACCTCCCATACTGTAGGATTACAGGGCCAGAGTTATCTTTGCACTATTGATTTTCATCTTCCAGTCTGCCAGACACTGTCCCACTTCACACCGCTGGATATTGAGTGCTGCTCAGCTGTAGTAGAATAGTAGTGTAAAATCACCACTTCAGGTAAAATCCTTGACTAGCATATTGCTATGCTGTTTCAGCCAGCACATTTAGAATTAGCAACTCCTTTTGCCTTAGTACCAGTGTAACAAAAGTCCCATGTGTAGAGAGGCACATGTACAGCATGGGACCTAGGTATGGCAAAAGCTGTCCCCCTACTTGTAGCATTAGGGGTGTCATTGTGTGACTTGAAGAGAGGCAAGGATAAGCATCTCTAGCCTTTTTTCCCCACACCTTTTCTTTAGGGGAGACTTTAATTCCTACCAGGAAGGGAAGCAGGAAGTTGGGGCTGGAGGCCACCATTCTCCTCTCCTCAGAGAGAAGGGGTATCAGACTAGAATTATATCTACTTGCTCCCTTAAATATTATTAGTCTAGGAGATATGATTAGGTTCAATCTAATTTCTGATCACTGTGCCATTATTGGGGGAAAGCAGGACCCCAAACTCTATGTTCAAGACTTGCTCCCTTTCCCATCTAATATGGGTTTCACAGAGATCACCCATACAAATAACAAAGAAACCCATTTATCCAAATCAGAGCTAAACAGAAATCAGAGAAGGTATATATAGGAGAATGTGTGACAAAAAACACAGAGTGAAGGAGCTCTCCCATTGGGAGTGACATACAGCTCAACAGAGAGAGTGTCTTAGATCTCATCCAAGGGTAAACTCCCCAAAGTCTCTACTGTAGCAAGTTACAGAGAGGGACACATAGAGATTGCTAGGTCCCCTCATGTCTTCCCAGTGTTTTCCTTCAGCAATGTGGAAAGGGATTGATCTAGTTCATCAATGGGCTTTGGGAAAAGGGGTTACACCAGCAGAATACTTTCCCCATTGTGCTGCCCTGAAGTCTTAGCTTTGAGGCTTTCTCTAAAATGTCACTACCTTATTCAATCAACTCCAATTGCTCCCTATTACCTTCAGGATCAAATATAAAATCTTTTTCTTGGCTTTTAAAGCCTTTCAGGTCTTCTTACACCATAACTCCCTCCATGTTCTTATTCTCTGTTCTACCTACCTTTTGTCTCCTCTCTCACAATATTAGCTCCTTGAGAGCACATGTTTGCATGTTCTTGTAGGGTTTAGCCCAGGGCTTCATACACGCACACATTTTTTCCCTTCCTGCTAAATGCTCATTGACTTGACCAGGGGTGGGGAACTGCGGCCTTAAGGCCACATGTGACCTTTTAGGTCCTTAAGTGTGACCTTTTGACTAAATCCAAATTTTATGGAACTGATTTGTTCTGAACTTGACTTCACTAGACTTGAAACAAAGAGTAGAATTGTGATTGCAAACTAAGGCTGTAGAGTGATCTTATTTTCCAATTATTCTTCCTGATTTGGGCTGAGTTCCCTGTGCACGAGAGGCTTTGGGTTTCCTTACCGTTTCTACTATTTGCTTAGCCAAATTACTAGCCTTTTCCACACAAACAAAGCCACTCAAAGTCCAAAAGAACGTTTTGTCCCACACCCTAACAAACTGGAAATTTAGTCACTGAAAGTGTGAAATGGGTACACTTTCACATCTTATTTCAATTCAATAAGTATGTATTGGGTAGTGAGCAAAAGGACAGCCTCAGAGCCAGGAAGGCCCACTTTCAAGTCTCACCCCTGACTTATTATGTTATCCTAGGCAAGCAGCTAGGGGTGCAGTGGATAGAGCATGGGGCCAAGAGTCAGGAAGACTCTAGAGTAAGGGTTCCCAAACTTATTTGGCCTACCATACCTTTTTAAAAAAAAAAAATTATTTAGTACCCCCCTGAAAATCTACTTTCTTTAACCTTTAAAGTTTTTTTAAAATTTGTGTTATTTCAAAAAAAATATAAATTAAAAAAAGATGCATCTTAAATTTAATAATTTATTGTAAATTTGTGGGTTTTTTCCTGCATTGAAATTTTGACGATGCAATATTGCATTATGTAGATGCATGCTGTACTTACCAACAATGCACAACACAGTTACCTGCCAATACTTGCTTGTTAAGATCTGTCAGTGGTTGACCACAAATGGGTTATAACTTTCATTTTGTGTTTATTTGGAAAATAATGTAATCACTATGACTTTAAAGCTATAACACAACAGATGAAACATGTACTAGCAGTTTTTCAAAACTTTCTTATCTTCTTTTTTTTTCTTATGCTTCCACCACTCCCTTATTTTTATTCAAAGTCCATCAGTTGCACCCGAGGCTGCTACCACCCCTCTGGATCATTCCAGCACTCCCCAGAGGGTGGTATTGCCCACTTTGGAAACCTATGCTAGGTTTCTAGAGTCAGGAAGACCTGAATTCAAATCCATCATCAGACACTTACTAGCTATGTGATCCTGAGCAAGTTACTTAACTTCTGTTTGACTCAGTTGTGTAGACTGTTAAATGGGAATGATAATAGTACTTAGCTCCCAGAGAAGTTGTGACATAATAACTGGAAAGCATTCAGCACAGAGCTTGGCACATACTAAGTGCTATATAAATGTTAGCTATTATTATTATTAACCACTTAGCCTGAGGAAACTTTCTCAGATTAAAATTGCAAAGCAAAGGTTAATCTACACGAGTTGTCCCATTAGCTGTTCCTTCTCCTACTGAAATAACAGGTCTGATCCTCTCATCCTGTACCTCTCCCTGGCTCCCTGCAAAAAGCAAGGATGACATGTTTAATGACCTAATGTGTACAAGGTAAATTTTATTTAAAAGAAAATGCCAGGACTTAGACCCAGAAACATAAAAAGTAAAATCAACTCTCCTTGCTGGTAGACTTCAACTGCCCCTGGGACCAATGTGGTTTCTTCAGGTTTATAAGGCCACATAAGAAAGAACTTGTATTTGCTATGTTGAAAAATCCTACTTTATTGTGAGCTCTACTTCCCCCAGGAACCTTTAACCTCCAAACTAAGATTTTTTTCTGGACAAGATTTGTTGTTTCATTGGTATAGGGAACTCTGAGTGGGCAATCTCCCTCTATCAATAAAGATTAGTATCCATATTACAATTTAAATTTAGAGAGTTGCTTGGACCACTGAAAGACTATGACTTGCTGAAGATCAGACCACCAGTGTCTATCAAAGGTACGTCTTAAACCTTAAAGGTCATCTTCATTCCAAGGGCAACTCTTTATCCACTAGACCCTGCTGCTTTCATCTAAGAATTACTTAGTGAAAATCAAAATCAACCCTTTTCCTCAGAAAGAAATTCCTCAAATTAGTTCAACTGCCTTCTGATTCAGAGTTCTTTCCTCTGAAGGGTTCTTGGATTCTACACAGGATAAGAGACAAAGAAAATTCTGTATGATGTTCTTTTTTTTCAGCAGATCTGAAGACTGAGCCAATGGTCTCTAGCACAATGCTCTCTTGTCTTTTGTTTGCCAATATAGGCCACTGATGATAGGGGGGGGTACAATCAATTTAGGCTATTATTGCTCATTTCCTCTTCTGCCTTCTAGGAGAAATTCTGTAAGAACTCCGAAGAGATGAATGGCCCCTGGGTTAAGACATACAGGGATCAAGTCTATTTGCATGAATTAAGAAATGGCTTAAAATGTATACATTGAATTTATTATTATTTATTTCACATTATGTTCTTGTGAAAGTAGGGAAGCAATATGGTCTAATGACAAGGAACACTGGATTTGGAATCAAAAGATATGGATTCACTCCCTGGCCATTCCATTTGCTCCCTGTGACCTTTGCCAAATGACTTCATCTGTTTCTGTTTTTTTTTTTTTAATTTATTTAATATTTTATTTTCTCCCAGTTACACGTAAAAATAATTTTAACATTTGTTTTTAAAACTTTGAGTTCCAAATTCTCTCATTTTCTCCCTCCCCACCCATTCCCCATTGAGAAGGCAAGCAATTTGATATAGGTTATACATGTGTAGTCATGCAAAATATTTCCATATTAGTCATGTTGTAAAAGAAAACATAGACCAAAAAACCTCTCAAGCAATAAAATATACATATGTATATATATATACATATGTATATATATGTTTCAATCTATATTCAAACACCATCAGTTCTTTCTCTGGAGGTGGATAGCATTTTTTATCATAAGTCCTTCAAAGTTGTCTTGGATCATGGTATTGCTGAGAATAGATAAGTTATTCACACCTGATCATCCCACAGTATTGCTGTTACTTTGTGCCTAGTACATTTCACTTTGCATCAGCTCATGTAAGTCTTTCCAGGTTTTTCTGAGAGCATCCTGTTCATCATTTCTTATAGTACAATAATAGTATTCCATCACAATCACATACCACAATTTATTCAGTCATTCCTCAATCAATGGGCATCCCCTCAATTTCCAATTCCTCAACACCAGAAAAGAGCTTCTATATTTTTGTATGTATAGATATTTTTCTTTTTTTTAATCTCTTTTAGGATACAGACCTAGTAGTGGTATTGCTAGGTCAAAGGGCATGCATGGTTTTACAGCTCTTTGCACATAGTTCCCAATTGCTCTGCAGAATGGTTGAATATGTTTTCATACAGGCACCAGGGTAGGAAGACAGGTCTATTAAAGATGGTATCAAAGTCTTTGTTGATGCTGGTGATCTTGAGATGGACAATCTTCTATCCAAGGAAGTCAACAATAAATAACATCGTTGAGATAGATTTTTCTACATTATGTATCAGGATAAGAAAGGTTATTAGGTATATATAATATATTCATTAGTATGATAACCTAAGGGAAAAGGTAGGCTTCCTGAAAACCCAGTCACTTGTGAGATTTTTACATCCATGTAGTCATTTCTTCAGAGAGAGTCTTTAATTAAGGAACAATTATTTGGGACTTCTACCCACTTGTCCTTATATGAAAGTTTGTAACCCTCTTGGCTTTCCATTGATAGACTTCATCTCATCTATCTGGATTATAGAAGAGCAGAGTACTGGGTCAGGGCTCTGCTTGTTTATTGATTATAAGTTTAAGTCAGGGATATGATGGCCTATCCTTTGGTTTTCATGAGGATAAGTCTATGATGAACAGTGGTTCCAGGCTCAGCACAGAGCATGCTTAAAAATTGTCCATCTTGGAGCTGTGAACTGATCCAACTATTCTGAAGAGCAATTTGGAACTATGCCCAAAGGGCTATAAACTATGCATACTCTTTGATCCAGAAATAACACTACTAGGTCTATATCCCAAAGACATCCAAAAAAAGGGAAAAGGACTTATTTGTACAAAAATATTTATAGCAGCTCTTTTTATGGTGGCTAAGAATTGGAAACTGAAGGGATGCCCATCATTTGGGTAATGGCTAAACAAGCTGTGGTATATGATCATAATGGAATATTATTATGCTATAAGAAATGACAAGAAGGACAATTTCAGAAAGACCTGGAAAGACTTACATGAACTGATGCAAAGTGAAGTGGACAGAACCAGGAAAACATTGTAGACAGTAATACCAACATTGTATAATGAAGAATTGTGAATGACTTAGCTATTCTCAGTAATACAATAATCCAAGACAAACCCAAAAGACCAATGATGAAGCATGCTATCTGCCTCCACAGAAAGAACTGATATTGTTTGAATAAAGACTGAAGCATGCTATTTTTCACTTTCTCTCTTTCGCTTTTTCTTTTGAGTCTTCTTGTACAAAATGACTAATATGGAAATGTTTTATGTAATTGCACATGTATATCTGATTGCTTACCATCTCAGGGGAGGGGAGAGGGGAGGGGAGGGAAGAGAGGGATAGAATTTGGAACTCAAAACTTAAAAAAAATCTTAAAAATTGTTTTAACATGTAATTGGAGGGAAATAAAATATATACGTAAAAATATATAAAAATGTAAATATATTTATATATACCTACATATATGCATATATACATATGTATGTACATATGTGTGTGTGTGTGTGTATGATACTTATCAACCTAAAAAAAGATCCATCTTAGCTTCTTACTGTCATGACCACAGTAGAGAGCAGTCAAGAGGCAGGTTCTGAAATTTTATAACGAAAGGAAAAAAAAAATAGGAGAAAATTTTATTTTCTACTGTGTCACAAGAGAGGCTCTACTTGGACA
Source organism: Vombatus ursinus (assembly GCF_900497805.2). NCBI lineage: Eukaryota > Metazoa > Chordata > Mammalia > Diprotodontia > Vombatidae > Vombatus > Vombatus ursinus. The sequence continues at coordinate 22,158,273 of NW_020941197.1, forward strand.
TCTAGTTAGAATGATGGCTGTTTACTTCGGATGGAGGGAGCAGTCAAAGTGCCAAGGCACATCACTCAGACACCCAGACAGAGAAAATCAATTTTCAGAACATTTATTAAGTACTTTTTTTGTATTATAAACAAACCAATACATTCACAAACTAGAGGAGCAGGATGCCGGATGCTGATAGGTGTAAGGCAATGGCTCATGCATGCATCTGAGCCCAGTAGAGCAAAGGTATTGTCTGCCTTGTATGTCCCCAGGCTGAGCCCTTTAGGTGAGCACCCTGAGGATCATCTGTGTAAATGATCTAACCACTGTGATGGCTGGGCAGCACCACCTGCAAGTCCCGCAATATGTTTGTAATAAGAGACCTTCAACACGATTGGCAGATAAGGGAAATCTGGACACCATGTGTTTTTCCTCCCAGGATTCTTGGACTTTCCTATTATTGCAGGTGGTATTAGTGCAGGTGAGGAGGGTGAGTCCCTTCTCCACAGTGATTGCTTCCTTCATTGATAGCTTCAGGGTTCAGGGTGAGCACAAAGTCAGTGGTCTAGGGGACATAGCTATTCACAAGACTCTTGGGTTCAAGTCTGTGGCTATCTCCATTGGGGTCTGATGAGAAATGGTAGTCAAGATGGTTTTTGTTTAACTTGGCTGGCACATATCACACCCGGTCTCTTTCCGGTGTTTTGAGGTTTCATCTAGACTGGCTTTCCTGTCTTGCAGGTGACAGTTATTTGGCAGTTAGATAAAGCAAGCTGTTAGCTTTTGACTCAACATCTTGCATAAAAGCAACAACTGCTTTCATTTATGTTTTTGCTGGAAGGAGTCATTTAGTATTAGTGAGCCAAACACGACCACAAAAACACCATTTGAATGCATTAGCTAGTTTTCCTAATATTTTCCTTGGGCAGCTAGATGGTGTAGGAGTCAGGAAAACTCATTTTCCTGAGTTCAAATCTGGCCTCAGACACTTACTAGCTATGTGACCTTAGGCAAGTCACTAAACCTAGTTTGCTTCCATTTCCTCATCTGTAAAATGAGCTGGAGAAGGAAATGACAAACCACTCCAGGATCTTTGTCAAGAAAACCCCAAATGGGGTCACAAAGAATCAGATGTGACTGAACAACAATTGTAAGATTGGACATTCTCCTGTACTCTTTGATGGAATTTTCCGTTCCTTTTTATTCTCATACAAGATCTTACGATTTGGGTGTACATAGCCTATGAGAGACAAAAGCACAAGGGAGAGAGTTAGAAAAAAAGTGAATTGATTCATTTATATGAACAAGTACTGCCAAAGGAAAACAAAGACAACCAGCTTCAAGGGGCTTACTTTTTACTGATTTATAATATTAATCAGTGGAAGACATGAATCACTTGGAGTTCTTAAATTACATATCTGTGTGTGTAATGTAAATAAAATTCAATTGTTTGAAATTTGTTGTGATAACTAATTAATGTTGTAGTATAGTCAATTCATTTGGAGCCTTTGGATTATGGGTAGGTAATAGCCCATTGCAGTTGGTTTCAAGATCAAGATCTAATTTTATTTAAACACTGCAATGGTAAACAGAATCTGTAATAGGCCTTTCATATTTGTTCATTTGCATACAATTTATGGCATCCCTTGTATGTTCTTTAATATTTTTATTTTATTTAGTTTTTTTTGGTGAGGCAAGTGGGGTTAAATGACTTGCCCAGAGTCACACAGCTAGTGAGTGTTATGTGTCTGAAGCCATATTTGAACTCAGGTCCTCCTGACTCCAGGGTTGGTGCTCTATCCACTGCGCCACCTAGCTGTCCCTTTTTAAAAATATTTTCATTTTATTTAGTTTCCCTTGTATATTCTTGAACTTTTTTGGTATCTCTTTCAGTATCTTCTTCAGTATCTCAGAGATCCCTTTTAAAGCAAATTCTACTTCTCAAAACTTTAGAAGTCCAAAATTTTAAAGTACCATTATAATGTATGTATTTGTATCTCTTTAGTTATTAATACTTTCTCCCTCTTCCCCAAATCAATATACGTCCTTATCTGTTTATGTGTGGTATGGCCTAGGTAGAATGTAAGATTCTTGAGGTCAGGGCCTGTTTCTCAGTTTTATCTTAGAACCCTCGATCCTCGGCCTTGCACGTAGTAGACACTTAACAGATAAATGCTTGTTGGATTGTCTTGGAGTGCAAGTGAATAATCTAAGCCACTTAGACATATTCAGCCTATAAACAGAAGTGGTTAGTTCAAGGCCCCTCTTTGAAGAAGATTAGAGCTCTGATCATTTGTATGTATAGCCCCAGTTTTCCTATCTATGGACTATGGCACCTGCAAGTAGTGTATTAGAAATTGGTTTAAAATCTTGGCTGAAAGACCTTGACTGAGTTTTATAAATAGTGATTCTAGACTAATCATGCCAGAGGTAGGTCACAAGATCAGAGACTCAGAGTTGTAAAGGACCCTAGAGGTCATCTAGCCCAATCTTTTTTTTTTCATATAGGGAAATTTCCTTTTTTTTAATTTTTAATTTTCTTTTTTTTATATAAGGAAATTGAAGCTCAAAGAGGTTTAAGGGCCTTGCCCAGGGGCAAACAGCTAGTAAATGGCAGAGTAGAATTTAAACTGAGGTCTGATGCCTGCCAGGGCAATGCTCTTTTTACTACTGATCTTTGTGTTTTCTATAGTACTGTTGAATAGCTTATTTATCTTATCTAGACCTATAGAAATTAAAATGAGTAATTAAATTAAAAGAAAATGAGTAATGATACTATTGACATCAGTAGAGGGTAACTCTTTCCTGTTGGAGATTCAGTGATATTACCCCAGAGTCCTGCATAGCAAAAAATACCCAACCTATTATCTATTGTCAGTAAATACTTATTGAAATAGGACTTTTTTTTTCTTTGTTTAAAAACACCAGCTGGAGAGGGGAAGAGGGAGTATATCCTTTTTAAATGTACTAAAATAACAACAACAAAAAAAAAACAAACCACAAGGCATTTATTAGTGTGAGAACCTATAAAAAGACAGGCTCCCTGAATGCTCTGACCTATCACTTTTTAATTTTTTATAGTCAAGTAGTCATTAAGATTCCCTTGCTTTGGGCTGGTTCAATATTAGCAAAATTACCAGCATAATTGACCATGTCAATAACTAAATTAACAGAAATCATGTGATCATCTCAATAGATGTAGAAAAAGCTTTTGACAAAATGCAACATCCATTCCTATTAAAAACATTAGAGAGTACAGGAATCAATGGAGTTTTCCTTAAAATGATAAGTAGCCTCTATATAAAACCATCAGCAAGCATTATCTGTAATGGGGATAAGCTAGAAGCATTTCCAATAAGATCAGGGTGAAACAAGATGTCCATTATCACCACCATTATTCAGTAATCAATAGCCATATTTTTGCATAGTTATAAAATCAAACAGTGTGAATTTGAATACATGTGACCACTTCAGGGATATTCATTGTTCTCACTATTTAGGACCTTGTATTTAAAAGTAGTGTACAATAGATGTAATTCTTTCCTAAATCATGATTCTGGTGACTTTCCAACTTAAAATTTGAAGACAATCTTCTTTGTAAAGAGGATACCAAGTATCAGATTGTTGAAAAGAGATGAGCTATTAGATATTTTACAAAGAAAGTCCCACTGACTCTATATTTCACAAAATCCATTAGCCATGTATATCATAGGGCAGCTGGGTGGCGCCATAGTGCATAGAGAGCAGGGCTTGGAGTCAGGAAGACTCATCTTCTGAGTTCAAATCTGGCCTCAGGCACTTACCAGCTGTGTGACCCTGGACAAGTCACTTAACCCTGTTTACCTCAGTTTCCTCATCTGTAAAATGAGCTGGAAAAGGAAATAGCAAACCGTTCCACTATCTTTGCCAAGAAAACCCCAAATAGGGTCACAGAGAGTCAGACATGACTGAAAATGGAACAACACACATATCATAATGCTTTCTAATCTTTCACAACTCATTAATAAGGTGATGGTGAAAAAGATTTTTCCAAGACCTCTCAGAAGTAAGTGGGGTAAATGATCAATGAATTCTAATGAACTAAGAAATATGTGCAATCACCTAATTCCTGAAATCCCTGAGTTTCTCTTACCTTATTAGCCTTGGAAAGACTTCCTGCTATGGGCTTGACCTGGAAAAGAGGTATACCCATCTGAGCTCCATTTTGGGTTTTTCTTCAGAGCAGCTGGTTCAGAGTAAGGTGCAGGGGCTAGAGCTGAGATCACTCCTGGAGTACCCTGGATGGATGACCCATAAAGAGATCTAGAAAGCTGAGAACCTAGTGTTGAGATCAGAAATGGATTAAGCAGTGACTGGGGCGGAGTTAAGTGTGCCACACTATGAAATAGCTATTGTGAAATCATGCAAAGTTGCCTATAGCCATACCTCTGCCTCACTTTCAACAGTGTGCTTGCTAAAGAAATCTGTGAAAATTCTAAAATTTGCCAAATCCTTTCACCTTTGCTTATCCTTTTACTTGCTAAGAAAAGGAGTGGGACAAAGGAGTAAATCCAAGCTATCATGGATCCTGCAGCTGGTTATTTGAAAGGCTTTTACAATACTTTTTTTGGGGGGGGAAAGGTGGCAGCAGTTTCATGTTTGCTAATTATTTCAAGAAATCATAGACATTAAGAATGAACTGGGGGCAACTAGATGGTGCAGTGGATAGAGCACCAGCCTTGGAATCAAGAGGACCTGAGCTCAAATTCGGCCTTAGACACTTACTAGCAGCGTGACCCTGGGCAAATAACTTAACCCTGATTGCCTTCAAATAAAAAAAAAAAAAGAAAAGAATGAATCAATGGATCCTATGAATGGGGGGAAAGGGGGAGGGTGATGAATGAGGAGGGAGTAGTCCAATCATGGAAGGGGGGCTTGAAAAGCAGAGGTAAAAGAGATGTTTTTTAGCAATTTGGGAAACATATTCCAGGTCATAGTAGATAAAAAGCAGACCTGAAAGTCAGGAAGATTTGGGTTTAAGTCCTATCTTTGACATACTGACTTTGGATCTTAACCTGTCGATACTTGAAACAACTCTCTAAGACTTTAAGAACCAGAGAAGGTGATGACTTGCATTGATAGAGGGAGTTTCCTTAACCAGTAATTCTTTGTACAAAGAAATTCATGGCCAGACCCTATCCTTCTCATTTCAGACTATAATTCTACACTCCTTTTGAACCTGGGTGCTTGGATTCGCCATTTGCTTCTAAGAAAAGGAAGCAAGTAGTAGGAGGGTGAAGTTTCAGCTCAGAAATTCGTACCCCCTCAGCACCCCTTTCCCTGGACCCCTTCCTCTTGCTTCATGGAGAGGGTAGTAGGGGGATATCTGGCCTGTCCCCCTTGATCTTCCCCTATTTAAGGAGGGTACCCAGGGAATTCTCCTCATCATTTACCACCCAGCTGCTTTCCTGGACTTCATCATCTCCAGAAACTCATCATTCTGCAAGAGGAAATCAACTCAGAAACATTCACCTCCACAGATCACTTTCCACCTTGCTGCACAGTGAAATCATGTTCCCCTCTCCCTTTTCACCTTCTTCTTATGTGGCCTCTTGCCCCATTAGATTGTGGGTTGCTTGAGGACAGGGACTGTCTTACACTTTTTGTTGTATCCCTAGTACTTAGTGTCGTGCCTGGCACGTAGTAGGCGCTTAATAAATATTCACTGACTCATTGGCTTTAATTCTGACTCTGACTCTGAAGTAGGCCTTTCACGGGTGGTCCAAACACTATGTGCTAGCCAAATAACATACTACATCCTCAGGTGCACCACTCTCTCTGATAATAGAAAACAAAGGAGCAATTCAGGAATGGATGATTACCTTTGACAATACCACTCACATCTCTAATGCATCTGTCACCCATGCTGTCTGTCACGCCGGAAAATACGGGACTACTGTCAATATCAGAAATAGCACTCATGCTTCTGGGGGCCTAGATGGTGGAGTAAGCAGTAAATCACAGTGACCCTCCCATATTCACCTCCAAACAACCATAAAATAGTACCCCAAAACAAATCCTGGAAAAGCAGAACCAGTAAAAAGATGAGGTGAAACAGTCTTTGAGCCCAAGAAACTTGGAAAATCAGAAGGAAGTCTTACTCAGGTAAAAGGGGAGCGTACTCCACAACACCAAGTGACCCAGCAAGCCAGCAGCAAGCCCCACCTCAGCAAATCAGAGGGAGATCCTGAACCCCAGTATGGTAGAGCAGGCAAACATCAGCACCAGGACCCCTCATGTGCCTTAGCATAGCCAGGGCAATTGGGCAGACTCCAGCTCCAACAAGTGTAGCCCTGATCATTAGGATCCCAGTTCACCACCAAGCAATGCTGCCATACCCCTACAGACTCCAGCAGCACCAGCCTCATTTGAAAAACAATTGAATTGGAAAATAGTTTCAGGAGAAACAATGTCAGAGTCACTGGACTGCCTAAAAGCCATAATCAGAAGGAGGACCTGGGCAGCATCTTTCAATAAATCATCAAGGAAAACTGCCCTGATATCCTGGAACCGGAAGACAAAACAGTCCTTGAAAGAATCCCCTGATCACCTCATGAAAGAGGTCCCAAAATAAAAACTCCAAGGAACATTATAACCAATCTTCAGAACTATCAGGTCAAGGAAAAATTACTGCAAGTGGCCAGAAAGAAACAATTCAAATGTCAGGGAGCCACAATCAGGATAACACAGAACTTAGTAGCTGCAATATTAATAGACCAAAGGTCATGAAACGTGATGTTCCTAAAGGCAAAAGAGCTAGGACCACAACCAAGAATCTTTTACCTTGTGAAAAATAAGCATAGTACTCCAACCGGAAAAAATGGTGCTTCAATGGAATAGAAGGATTTCAGGCTTTCATGAGAAGAATAGTAGAATTAAACAAAAAGTTTGATCTCCAATATTAAGACCCAAGAGAAGCATAAACAGGTAAAAAGGGATAATAAAACATAAGGGATTCAATAGAGCTAAACTGTTTATATCTCTGTAAAACCAATAAGACAGATAAAGCATTGGTTAATTTGATTAAAAAAAAGAAAGAAGAAAAACAAATATCCAGTATAAAAATGAAAAGGGTGAAATCACCACCAATGAAGAAGAAACTAAAGCAATCATTAGGAAGTATTTTACCCAATTATATGCCAATAAATCTGGCAATCCAAGAGATATTGATAAAAATTTGCAAAAATACAAATTACTTGAGATTAACAGATCAGGAAATAGAATACCTAAATAACCCCATCTTATAAAAAAAAAATTTGAATGAGCCATTAATTAACTCCCTAGAGAAAAATCCCCAGGGCCAGATGAGTTCACAAGTGAATTCTACCAAACATTCAAAGAACAATCAATTTTAATACTACATAAAACTATTTGGAAAAATAGGCAAAGAAGTCCTACCTAACTCCTTTTATGACACAAATGTGGTGCTGATACCTAAACCAGTAAGAGTTAAAACAGAGAAAGAAAATTATAGACCAATTTCCCTAATGAATATTGATGCAAAAATTTTGAACAAAATACTAGCAAGGAGATTAAAGCAATATATTACAACGATTATACACTATGATCAGATGAGATTCATACCAGGAAAGCAGGGTTGGCTCAATATTAGAAAAAAACGATCAACATAATTGACCATATCACCAGCAAAACCAACAGAAATCATATGATTATCTTAAGAGATGCTGAAAAAGCTTTTTTTTAAAAAAATTTTTTAGGCAATTGGGGTTAAGTGACTTGCTCAGGGTCACACAGCTAGTAAGTGTCAAGTGTTTGGTCTGAGACCGGATTTGATCTCAGGTCCTCCTGATTTCAGGGCCAGTGTGCTATCCACTGCACCTCCTAGCTGCCCTCCTGAAAAAGCTTCTGACAAAATACAACACCCATTCCCATTAAAAGCAAGAGAGAGCATAGGAATAATAGGAGTGTTCTTTAAAATGATAAGCAGTATCTATCTAAAACCATCAGTAAGCATTACCAGTAATGGGGATAAGCTAGAATCCTTCCCAATAAGATCAGGGTTGAAGTAAGGATGCCCATTATCACCACTATTATTCAATATAGTACTAGAAATGTTAACTATAGCAATAAGAGAAGAAAAATAAATGGAAGAAATTAGAATTGGCAATGAAGAAACAAAACTATCACTCTTGCCAAATGATATTATGGTATATTTAAAGAACCCTAGAGAATCAACTAAAAAATTACTTGAAATAATTAACAGCTTTAGCAAAGTTGCAGGATATAAGATAAATGTGCATAAATCACTAGCATTTCTTTATATGACCAACAAAGCCCAGCAGCAAGAGATAGAAAGAGAAATTCTATTTAAAATAACTGTAAACAATATGAAATACTTGGGAGTCTACCTGCCAAGACAAACCCAGGAACTCTATGAACATAATTACAAAACATTTTTCACCTAAATAAAGTCAGATCTAAATAATTGAAAAAATGTCAATTGCTCATGGGTAGGCTGAGCCAATAAAATAAAAATGACAATTCTGCTGAAACTAATTTACTTATTCAGTGCCATACCAATAAACTACCAAAAATTATTTTATAGAGCTAGAAAAAATAACAACAAAATTCATCTGGATGAACAAAAGATCCAGAATATAAAGGGAATTAGTGAAAAGAAATGCAAGAGAAGGTGGCCTAGCAGTACCAGATCTCAAACTATATTATAAAGCGGCAATCATCAAAACTATCTGGTATTGGCAAAGAAATAGAGTGGTGGATCAGTGGAATAGATTAAGTACACAAGACACAATAGTCAATGACCATAGTAACCTAGTGTTTGATAAAGCCAAAGACCCAAGTCTTTGGGATAAGAACTCATTATTTGACTAAAATTGCTGGGAAAACTGGAAAACAATAGGACGCAATCTATTCATAGACCAACATCTCACACCATATACCAAGATAAGGTCCAAATGGGTGCATGATTTAGACATAAAGAATAACACTATAAACAAATCAGAAGAGCAAGGAATATTCTGTCAGATCTATGGGGAAGGGAAGAATCCATGACTAAACAAGAGATAGAGGGCATTACAAAATATAAAAGATAATTTTGATTATATTAAAATAAAAAGATTTCACTCAAACAAAACCAATGCAACCAAGATTAGAAGGAAAACAGAAAGCTGGGAAATAATCTTTATAGCAAGAGTCTCTGATAAAGGCCTCTTTTATCAAATATATAGAGAACTGAGTCAAATTTATAAGAATACAAGCCATTCTCCAGTTGCTAAATGGTCAAAAGATATGAACAATTTTCAGATGAAGAAATCAAAGCTATCTGTAGGGAAATGAAGAAGTGCTTTAAATCAATTTTGATTAGAGAAATGCAAATTAAAACAACTCTGAAATACCACCTATCAGACTGGCTAATATGACAAAAAGGAAAGTGATAAATGTTGGAAAAAAATGTGGGAAAATTGGGATACCAATGCACTGTTGGTGGAGTTGTGAACTGATCCAACCATTCTGGAGAAGAATTTAGAACTATGACCAAAGAGCTGTTCATGACCAAAACTGTTCATACCCTTTGATCCAGCAATACCACTATTAGGTTTGTATCCCAAAGAGATCATAAAACGGGGAAATGATCTACATGTGTAAAAATATTTATAGCAGTCATTTTTGTGGTGTTAAAACATTGGAAATTGAGAGGATACCCATCAATTGGGGAATGACTGAACAAACTGGGATATGAATGTAATGGAATACTATTGTGCAATAAGAAATGATTAACAGGGAGGTTTCAGAAAAACCTAGAAAGACTTGTATGAGCTGATGCAAAGTGAAATGAGCAGAACCAGGAAAACATTGTACACAGTATCATCAACATTGTGTGATGATCAGATTCAGCTCTTCTCAGCAACACAATGAACCAAGATAGGTACAAAGGACTCATGAAAGAAAGTACTATCCACATCCAGATAAAGAACTGATTGATTCTGAATAAAGATCAAATCATTTATTCACTTACTCTATTCTTTTTCATTTTTTTATTTTGATCTTTATTTTGATCCTTCTTTCACTACTGAGACTAATGTGGAAATATGCTTTACATAATAGTGCATGCATCATCTATATCAACTTGCCTACCATTTTTGGAAGAGGGGAAAACAGAGAGGGAAAAAAATTTGGAACAAAAAATCTTGTAAAAATGAATGCTAAAAATTGTCTTGACATGCAATTTGGAAAAAAATGAAATACTATTTTAAAAAAGAAAAGAAATAAGGGCAGCTAGGTGGTGAAGTGGATAGAACATCGGCCCTGAAGTCAGGAGGACCTGAGCTCAAATCCAGCCTCAGACCAAACACTTGACACTTGTTAGCTGTGTGACCCTGGGCAAGTCACTTAACCCCAACTGCCAAAAAAAGAAATAGACATCATTTTGAATGGGACATTCAACACCAGAGTGGAGTTGTATGTAGGGAATGATTCTTTTGAAAGAGAAGATGATTATAGAGGACATTCAACTGAAATGTTCATATTCATTCCCATGGAATGTTGTCACTTCCGGTTGTATATAAAAACGATAATAACCTGTACATGATATCTACTCATTTAGAAAGCATTTATCCTGAAGAAAAGATGAAAAAATGCAGCTCTTCTCTTCCTTCCCTGTGGACTAGGGCTAAGTAATGTTGCATATCTTGTAAAAGAAGTTGATGGTTGGTTTTGCTTAGGTGGTTTTATCCCCCTTCTTTCTTTTGTATTGTTTATTATGGGGGTGTGTGAATCTGGCTAAAGGAGGGAAGAAGAATATATTTGGAAATAAAGTGATGTGAAAACAAAAGTAGGAATTAATAAATGAAAATTTTATTAATTACTTACTATGCACAAAGCACTGTGCTCAGCACTGGTGATACCAATAGAAAAGCAAGATAGTCCCTGGGCTCAAGGAGCTCACATTCTCAGTGTCTGATGGAAAGGATCCATGGTCCTTAAGGCACAATGGCAAAACATATGGTGATGCCTCTTCTTTAAAATAATTTCTACTGATAAAACTGTATCAGTTTTTGATGCTGAGCCATTTGGCAGTGCTAAGGATTTTGGTGGCAAAAACTTTCTTTTCTGAGTATCAATTTTAAAAAGTGAGTTAGAAAGTGTAGCAGTAGTTGAAATGGCCTCTAGAGGCCATTCCACAGAACATACTCAAAATTTCCTTTTTATTGGTTTACCATGTAGGAATTTTAGAGCTTGGTTCTAGAACATGGATGGTTGGTTGGTTGTTGTCCTGTGTGCTCAAAGAGGACCAAAATGACATCACTACGCTAGAGTCTAGTTCAGTGTGTCTGACTGTGGTTCATCAGACCAATATGAGCTCAGAATGTTCCACCACAGGCTGGGCACAAGTAGTCCATGTGAAGGTTTTGAGCGGAATCTCTAAACCTGCACATCTCATGTTTCTTTTGAGCTGCTTCATTTCTACTTTGCTCATAGAGCACAGCACCTTCTCTGATGAAGGCATGCCATGCTGAGCAGTCCTGTGCCAATGTGTCCTATGTCATGCAATCAGTTCCAAAGTTCTTAAAAGAGACCTTGAGAGTGTCCTTGTATCGCTTCTTCTAACCACCATGTGAATGCATCAACTCTCCCTCCGCTTTAGTCTTGGCTTATAGCTTCTTCAAGTTAAATAATTTACCATCAATGTGGTAGCTGACTTTGCTTGTGATTCAATGTTGAAAGAAATTTGTATTTTGGTTTGACAAGGCAACTCTGAATAAGCCCTTGGCCCTCCTCTGCCCCATGGGAGCAGTTGTACTCACATGTAGTAGACACAGCCAGGTGTTGAGACTGTTTAAAGAAGAGAATTTCCAACTTGGGCTCTTCTGATTTGATACTCTGGGTGGTATCATGTATACTCTGAGACTCCCAGTGAGAGTGAGGATGGGATGACTTTCCTGCATTCCAAAATCATGAAAACATCACCTAAATGGAAGCTAGAGTAGAGGTACTCTACTAGGTATTTGTGAGCCTACGCCTGTGGATTTTCTGCTTTTTTTCCTCGTTTTTTTTTTTTTTTGCTTTTGTATATGTTCTTTCCTGATCTTAAGTGAATGACTATTTATCCCAAGATGGACACGCTCAGGCTGGGAGGTGGGCTGTTGCACTGAGGAGATCCAGTTGTGCTGGTTCTATTAGGCTAGAGCTGTATCATGTCATGGGAAGAATCTCTATCAGCTATTCCAGCACTCTTAGAGAAAATGGGCACCAATTAGAGGATTGACAAAAGACTGGTCATTTCACCAAAAAGCATATACTATGAGTTATATGGACAGCACAGAGCCAATGTAAGACACCCAATTAGCACCCCTGAAAACTGCATTATGGATTTATATTCCGAATAGTGTTCATTATCAACTTTCTAGTTATAAGTTAGGTAACTGAATCTTCTTGTAAGTCATTCTATTGATGTCTTTTATGTTTGCCATTTGTGTGTGTGTGTGTGTGTGTGTGTGTGTGTGTGTGTGTGTAGGAATGTTATCTCTCCCCTATATGATTTATATTGTACATTGAGAGCTTTTTTTTTTTGAGGAAATCCTAGATATGAGTCATAACTGAAGTGATAAGTAAATTTGTCCTCAGTGCCAGAGTGGGGGTTTAATGAACTTACTAAATTTTGGGAACAGGGTGACTAGCCCTACTCTCATTAAAAGCCAGTTTCCCCAGCACTGAATCTGGGTCAAACATCATCCTTAGGTGTAGACCAGGGAGTAGGCACAGTATCCCAAGCCCTTGAGGATTCAGTCATGGTCCTTTCCATGTTAGAAATGTAAAAAATAAAATAAAAACATTTATATCCATTCAAATATCTTTAAAATGGGATGAAGTGGGATCCCCTCCTTCTTAAAAGTGTGTTACAAAAAACTTAGGGAGAGAGACTGGATCTGTGATTTCACTGGTACAGGAACTCCTAAGTGATGAAATTCCTTCTACTAATGTGGGTCTTTAACTTCTCTTGAACTTAAAATCCCAGAAAGCTGGCAATAGCATTGAGAGGGTAAATGAGTAGCTCAGGGTCATATAGTCAGGATGTCTCAGAAGCAGGACTAGAATCCAAGTCTTCCTGGCTCTGTAACCAGCTCTCTGTCCACCAAACCAAGCTGTCTCTAAAAAGAAACACACACACACACACACACACACACACACACACACACACACACACACCCCTTGCATTTATAATATAGTTGATAAAAAATATTCCTCTGAATATTCATGTAACATTTCTATAAGAAAGCACCGCTGATAAGTCTTGATGTAAAATATTATTCAGATTTGGTTTCTGTCTCCTGTTGAATCAGACGTTGAGACCTCCTCATTTAAAAAAAAAAGTTTTTAATAGGCTTCACTTTGAATCACTGCCTTCATTTTCCTCCTTTTGTTTGGACTTCTGTGGCTTCAGACTTATCTTTTCCTGCTATTTTTCCTTGCTTGAGTTCCACTTTTGCAGAGTCAACTTCAGCTGAGTCTTCCTGACTTTGTTTTGGTGTCCTTCCTAATTTTCCCTTTTGCAGAATGACCTTCCTCTGAGAAAGTTACCATTTAGTGGTTCAAAACCCCTTGGGGTCCCAAAGGCTTCATGCTAAAAATTCTTTAATGTTGCCTTAAGGAGTAAATCATTGCCTAAATATATATTTTTCTTTGTCAGAGACTATGGATTTCCTTTGAGTATGGATGGCTTTAGTGAGACTTATGATTGTAGTTGTTAAAATAGGAAAGGCTGGGAGACCAGGAATTGGCCCTGGAGGGGACAGTGAAGAAAATGAGCTCAACTTGAATGTTAATGAGACTCTGAGGAAACTAACTGGAGAGGCTTCTTATTGGTCCTGGGGTAGGGTTTTTATTTTCTCTGAAGAAGCCTAGCACTATACTGTGACATTTTAAAAGTTCTGAGTAATTAATCATTTTATTAACAAAAGGGTCAGTGACACACTCTGGAATGCCAAAGACCCCTCATGGTGATAGGCTCATAGTTTATATGCCCTTGGAAGAGTGTGTGGTTCTGAGGGTGGCAATCAACTCTGCTTGATTAACAATTAATTAGAGAGAATGAATATTATAATGAGGGGCTGGACCTATTCTAATGAACTTTGAATTATGTCATTTTCTTCTAAATTGCCTGACCTTGGGCAATCTATTCAAAGAATAGATAGATTCTTTGAACCTGTGCAGGTCACAAAGGCTTCCCCACCTTAGATTAATTTCCTTGTAAGGTCGGGTGAGATCTGATCATAACTGAGAAGAAAGTTAGTTCAACCTTCAGAGACTTGGTTTTAAAATGAGGATTTTAGAAAAAAGGGGGAAGGGACTCCGAATTTCCCCAAATCATTGGTTATTAATAATCATTTCTCTCAGTACCAATCAAAGATTTCAGCTGAACCAGAAACTGGGGGTGGTGGTAGAGATGGAGAGAAAACCATGGGGTTTTCTTGGAATGATTTGCTATTTCCTTCTCCAGTGGATTAAAGCAAACAGAGGATAAGTGATTTGCCCAGGGTCACAGAGCTATTAAGTGTCTGAGGCCAATTTGAATCTTCCAGATTCCAACATCAGTGCTCTGAGGCAGTTTTAGGGGTACAGGGACCCCAAAATACCAAGGTTCATGGTGGAGTTGTCTGGAAAGAATTCATGGACTCAAGCAGTCTTCCAGTCAAGTGGAAAAAGTTCATTATAATGCTAATAAAGGTGGGCAGAGCTCCTTTAGGGAACTCACAGCCCAACAGAAGTGACACTAAAGCTTATATAGAAAAAGTTCAGTGAATTGTGTGACAAGTAATGCTAATAAGGTGATGAACATACACCTTCTGTACCTTGGACACAGGCATCATTCACTACTGGCATAGCCTGGTGGGAAGGGAGAGAAGGGCAAGGGCGGGAGGGGGCTTCACCTTGTGTCTATACATCTATACATCTACATCTGTAACAAGATAGCCTCAGGAGTTGACATCTATAGTTTGACCTCTGGATTGTATGCAGTAACTGTGGAAATCAGGATATGATAGTTCTGCTGGTACAAGATAGTCCTCTTCATACAAGGGAAATTCTGTAGAGGTCAGCTTGTTCTTTTGACAGGGAGAGATAGTTTGCTTCACTGGGCCCACTCCTGAGTCATTGCCAAAGATAGGGTCTTTGGGCTGCGGAAAGATATGGTCCTAGGGGTGAGGTCTGAGCACCCCATCATATTTACTGATCCACCTAGCTGCCCCCAAGTATTTATTAAGCTCTTACACTATTCCAGGTACTATGCTAAGCCTGATGACAGAAATAAAAGCAAGACACCTTATGCCCTCAGGGAGCTCCTATTCTAATGGAGGAAGACAACACACTTAAAGGCAAACTGTAATGGAGGGAGGGGAGAGTGTAGACAAGCAGTGGCATGGCTGGAGATGTCCAGGAAGTGCACTGGAGGCTTGGAACCAAGCAAAATAAGGCCAAAACTGGTCTAATAAAAATCAGGGTATTTCCAGGGATGCAATTCAATTTTCTAGTGAGGAGAGAGTGAAAATGATGACCCAAGTGCAGTAGAGATGGCATGGCCCAGGATGTCTCAGAAGTGCAGATAATAAGTGCCTAGCAGCAACCAATGAAGCAGTGTCTAGCAGAGACTGAAAGATAAAGGTCAAGAGATCAGTGAGAGCAGTCATGTAGCCACCACAGCACTGGAGGAGTGAATGAATTGTCTCTTCTTGAATATGCCTTGGCCATATGCATTTTCACTTTTTGTGCTTCTCTACTTATGATCTCTATGAAAATCCACTCTTCTTGCTGTTACTAGGGATATTTATAGGAGAATGTGTTCTAAATTTGGGGGAAGAATGCTCTAATATAAATTCTTTACTATTGTACTATAGTGCCCCTTTTAGACTTTGACAATTTTGCTAATCAAAAGGGGCAAAAACAAAGACGGTGGATTAGAGGCAACAATCCAGCCAAAATCTCCCAATATTCCCTTCCAAATAAATTTAAAATAACACTTCAGATTGAATTTTGGAGCAGCAGAGCTAATAAGAGGTCAGGGTGAGATATTTTTCCAGCCTAAGGTAGAGGTAGTAATCATTATTTCTGACAAGGCAAAAGTGAAAATAGACCTAATTAAAAGAGATGATCAGTGAAACTAAGTTTTGATAAAAGGTGCCGTAGACAATGAAGTAATAACAAAAACTTTTTACAGCAAGTTTCTTTGATAAAGAGCTTTTTTAAAATATGTATAGAATATTGTGTAATTATTATTATTACTGCTTTGTTTTTGAGAGGTTTGTATGAACCAGTTTTTAAGCAAGAGCATGGACATTGTGATTTCAGGAAAATTACATAAGAAAATTGGTAAAGTTAGTGGAAAGTTGGATAAAAATGAATATTTATGCATGGCCATTTCTCCAGGAATAACTTAATGAAAGTGGAAAATAACTGTTAGTATTCATTTATAAGCATACCTTTGTAATGTTAAATAGCAATTCCTAGACTAAATTATGGAGTTTTTTACATTTCAACCTCCAATCAAAGCATTTAGTATTTCACATTGACTAAATATCCTATTTTGCAATGGGGAAAGAGAAGGACTAATGACCAATATTTCATTGCTTAACTCCATCCTTGCCATAAATATCCAAAGTTGTGTTGAAAAGTTAAGCCTTATTCTGACCCTCAATATGACTTATTCAGGTTCTCCCCACACCAACATCTGAAATGATGGCATTTGGAGGGATTAGGCAGTTAATAAGGTGTGAACATTTGTCTACTTACTTGATGAACTTCTTGTATTTCTAAGAATTTTATATCACTCCAGTCACACTGGTATTTGGGAGTTTCCCCTTCCCTGACATAAAGTCAGATAACATGAAAACCAGTGCAAGGAATCTCTGAGTATCAGTAGGAAGAAGAGAAACAGAAGTGAGTGATAAGATTTTATTAATGACACCTTGCTAGTAGTTAAATTTTTGTTTGAGGCCCAGAGCAGCTTCTTTTTCCCCTGGGTTTATCAGGAAACTGACTAATTGCGAGTTCAGGCAACTGAATTCTTATCTTTGGAAAAAAAAGGTTAAGAAATAAATCATAAATAAAGTTAGCTTTAAGCAGCTCCCTGACCTCTTCTTATTTACAGGACACAACATTCTAGAAGAGAACCAGCAATGAAACCCAAATGCAAATGCAACAGGCAGCTAGGTGTCTCAGTGGACAGAAGGTTGGACCCGAAGTCAGGAAGACCTGAGTTCAAATCTGACCTCAGAAACTTACTATCTGTGTGATCCTGGGCAAGTCACTTAACCCTGTTTGCCTCAGTTTCCTCATCTATAAAATGAGTTGGAGAAAGAAATGGTAAATCACTCCAGTATCTTTGCCAAGAAAACCCCAAATAAGGTCACAAAGAGTCAGACACAATTGAACAACAACACATACACATGAAATTATACAAAATCTATTTCTATATTAGACATATCACCAAAAAGCAAGAAAAATAAAGTGAGAAAAGTATACTTCCATTTACGTTCAAAGTTCATCAGTTCTCTTTCCGGAATTAGACAGCATTTTTTGTTAGGAGTCCTGTGGAATTGTCCTGGATCAGAGTAGTTAAGTCTACCATAGTTGATCATAATTACAATATTGTTATTACTGTGTAAAATGATCTCCTAGCTTTCTTCTTTTCACTTTGCATCAGTTTGAAAAGGTCTTCTCATATTTTTTTTGTATGAAACCATCCCCTTTGTCATTTCTTACAGCACAATAGTACTCCATCACAATCATATGCCACAATTTGTCAATTTGTTCAGCAGTTCCCCAATTGATGGGCATCTCCTCAGTTTTCAATTCTTTGCCTCCACCAGAGGAGCTGCTATGAGTATTTCTGTACACATACATATTTTCCTTATTCTTTAATCTCTTTGGGGTACAAACTTCGTAGTGGTATTGCTGGGTCAAAGAGTATGCATAGTTTTATAGCCCTTTGGGCATAGTTCCAAATTGTTCTCCAGAATGGTCAGACCAACTCTGGAATCTACCAACAGTTCATTAGTGTACCTATTTTTTTCTAATTCCTCCAGCATTTGTCCTTTATGTAAGGTGGTACTTCAGAGTTATTTTAATTTACATTTTTCCAATCAATAATGATTTAGAGCATTTTATATGACTATAAATAACTTTGATTTCTGGATACTGCTTGTTCATATCCTTTGACCATTTATCAACTGAATGTCCATTTCTCCGCTGACGGATTATACTCAGTTTTATTGGGTAGGTGATTCTCAGTTTTAATCCTAGCTCCTTTGCCTTCCAGAATATCATATTCTAAGCCCTCCACTCCTTTAACATGGAAGCTGCTAATTCTTTTGTGATTCTGACTGTGGCTCCGTGATAATTGGATTGTTTCTTTCTGGCTGCTTGCAATATTTTCACCTTGACCTGAAAGCTCTGGAATTTGGCTATAATATTCTTGGGAGTTTTTATTTTGGTACATATTTCAGGAGGTGATCAGTGGATTCTTTCAATTTATATTTTACCTTCTAGATCAAAGATATCAGGGCAGTTTTCCTTGAAATATGATGTCATGGCTGTGACAAAAATGATTATTTTTCTATTATATTAATAACCAATTATTAAATTAGGATTGAGGTTTTTCCTTTCTATTTTCCCATTCATGGACCAGTCCCTGTAAGTCAGTCAATCAATCTCTGAAGAACATTGCTGATAGATGAGTTTGCCCAATTCCTCTGAGTACGTGCTCTACTCTCTTGGGTGGTACCTCACCCAACTAGAAGACTTTACAAATAGAATCTAATCTAGGTGAATTTTTGCCATTAGGAAATAAGCCCATGCCATTGTATCCTCCCATTTAGAGTCTAAGAGAATCCAGCTTATGAAGGAGAAAACCAATCACAGTGGTCTGGATAGAGATGGATTCCTTTGTTCAGATTGCTGGAGACAGCTGAGTCTCATGATCAAGTCACATTCTCAGCAGGAGAAGCTGAAGACTTTTAGCCCACCTCCTCATTAATATGTCCACCCCTCATTAATCGTTCCCCAATCAGAGTTGATTTTCCCTGTCAGGAGTACTTCCTTTTCCAAAGGTATTTAAGGATTCAGGAATCTCCATGGTTTTGTCTTTGTTTACTGAAAGAGACCACTGACCATTAATTTATTGATTATCAGCTAAGCCTAATTAGTAAATTGATTGATTACCCAGAAACTCTGTCTCTTGGGCTTTTCATTCATCTCAACTTTCAGGTAACCCAATAATATTTAAATTATCTCTCCTCAATCTATTTTCAAGGTCAGTTATTATTTTCTGATGAAATATTTCACATTTTCTTCTATTTTTTTCATTCTTTTAACTTTGTTTTATTGTTTCTTGAAGTCACGTGGAGTCATTACCTTCCACTTATCAATTCTAAATTTTAAGGAATCATTTTCTTTGGTGACTTTTTGTACCTCTTGCTTCATTTGGCCAATTCTACTTTTTAAGGTGTTCTTTCTTCAGTGAAATTTTGTATCCCCTTTACTGTTAGGCCAATTCTCATTTTTTGTGGTGTTTTTTTTTTTAGTATTTTTGTGCCTCTTTTTATCATGTTATAAATTTCTTTTCATAATTTTCTTGCATCTCATTTTTTTTCTCAATTTTTCCTCTACCATGCATCTCTTTAACTCTTCCAGGAATTCTTGTTGTGCTTAGGTTCAGTTAGCATTTTTCTTTGAGGCTTTGGTTGTAACAGTTTTCCCATTCTTGTCTTTTTCTGAGTTTTTGGCTTGGTCTTCCCTGCCATCATAGTCTTTTTTTTATGGCCAAGTTCTTTGTTGTGATTTGTTCATTTTTTCAGCTTATTTCTTGATTTTGAAGTTTATGTTAAGTTGGACTCTGCTCATCTAGGGCTGCAGAGACACTCTCCCAAGTTTCAGGCTTTATCATACTGCTATTTCTTTTTTTTTTAATAATATTTTATATTTTCCCAATTACATGTAAAGACAATTTTTGATACTCTTTTTTTTTTTAAATTTTGAGTTCCAAATTATTTTCCTCCCCTCCTTTCCACTTCTCTAAGATGGTAAGCAATCTGATATAGGTTATACATGTGTAATCATTTAAACATATTTCCATATTAGTCAATTTGTAGGAAAAAACTCAAACCAATAAAGTAAGGGAGAAAAATATTGAAGAAAGTAAAAAATAGTATACTTCTCTTTCATTCAGTTTCTCAGATCTTTCTCTGGAGGTGGATGGTGTTTTTCATCATGAGTCTTTTGAAATTGTCTTGGATCATTGTATTGCTAAGAATAGGCATCATTCACAGTTGTTCATCATATAATTTTTCTATACTTACTTCACTCTGCATCAGTTCATGTAAGTCTTTCCACATTTTTCTGAAATCATCCTGCTCATCATTTCTTATAGCACAGATAGCATTCAATTACAATCATATACCCCAACTTGTTTAGCCATTCCTGTATTAGTAGATATCCCCTCAATTTCCAATTCTTTGCCACAACAAAAAAAGTTATTATAAATAGTTTTATACATGTATGTTATTTTCCTTATTCTTTGATCTCTTTGTTGTGTAAGCCTAGTAATGATATTGCTGGATTACATAGTTTACCAACTGTGTATTAGTGTCCCAATTTTCCCACATCTCCTCCAACAATTATCTTTTTTTCCTTTTCTGCCATATTAACCAATTTGATAGGTGTGAGGTGGTACCTCAGAGTTGTTTTAATTAGCATTTCTCTAATCAATAGTGATTTAGAGCATTTTCTCATATGCCTATTGATATGTGCCACTGCTTTCTGAGCTAGTTCTAGGAATCTGCAAGTTTTCAATGCTTCCAAGGTAGTGTAATCTAAGGAGGGGTGTGGCCACTGCTCTCCTGGCCTGGGTTCTGGTTTTTACCTTGGAAGGGCCCCTGCATCCCTGCAGCTACAAGTTCTGGAGCTCTTCTTGGCCTTGGAACTCTGACCAGGTCCCTTGCTCTCCAGTGGTCATAGTGGTCTCCTCTCTGGAACTGTGACCAGTGTCCCTGCTCCCTTTTGATCAATCATAAGCTCTCCTCTTCACCATAGAACTGCAACCTAGAACTGCATATGAGCAATAAAGGTGCCAATAAGTGCCATTCAATGCAAGCAAAAGGTTCCCTGTGATCTCTTTCTGACTGATTTTCTGACCTCTTTACTGCCTCTGGGCTGAGAGCTCATGAAATTGTTGCTGCCACTGTTGCATCTGCCTTCAAGTCCCATCAGCGATGTTGCCACCACTTGCACTATGGGCTGGCTCCAACCCCAGTATCACCGACCTCTCCTGTTGAACCCCTAAGTTATCTTAGTCTGGAAAATTTTCTCACCCTGACCTTTTGTTGGTTCTGCTGCTCCAGAGTTTGGTTTGAGTTGTTATTTTAAAGTGTTTAGAGGGGAGTATTAGGGGAGCTAGGCTGGTTGGCCACCTCTACTCTGCCATCCTCTTGACTTTATTCTTGACAAAATTCTAGAATATATTGTTAAAAGGATTATTATAGTCATTTATAAAGGGAATCAGTGATCACTTATAGCCTACACAGTTTCATGACGAATTTTCATTCCAGAATGACCCCTGTTTCCTTTTATAATAATGTAACTAGGCTGATGAATTGGGGAAATGCTAAATATTTGGAAACCTATACCTAGGTTTCAGCAAGTGTTTAGCTTACTGACTTCAGTTTCTTTTGCCCTTCCTGTGACAATATGGTGAGGTCCACTAGGTGAAAGTAGGATTTAAAGCTAGAAGAAATTATAAAGATCATCTCCTACACTGCCCTCATTTTATAGATATGGAAATTGAAGGCCAGAGATGTTATATACTTTAAACCAAGGTCATGCAGCTAGTAGGTAGTAGAGCCAAAATCTGATCCCCAAATCCAATGCTCTTTCCATTATGTGATCCCATTGGGAGTTTTCTTAGCAAAGATACTAGAGTGGTTTGTCATTTCCCTGCCCGGTTCATTTTGCAGATGAGGTAACTGAGGTAAACAGGGTTAAGTGACTTGCCCAGGGTCACACAGCTAGTAAGTGTCTGAGGCCAGAATCAGATTCACAAAGAGGAATCTTCCTGACTCCAAGCCTGGCACTCTATCCACTGCACCACCTAATTAAGTAAGAGATAGAGAGACAGACTGACAGAGACAGACAGAAACAGACAGAGACAGACAGAAACAGAGACAGAGAGAGAGTTTAAGCATTTACCATGTGCCAGGTACGATGCTAAGTGCTGGGGATACAAAGGACGAAAGTATGGTGCCTACCTTCAAGGAACATACATTAAAACGGGGAAGGCAACATGAAATAACTGTACTTACAAACTATACACAATTGTAATTGAAGCATTCTCAGGGGGAAGGTCAGGTGGGAGTAGGAGAATTCCTACAAAAAATGGGATTTGAATTGAGTTTAGAAGAAAGCCAGGGTGGAGGTGAAGGTGAGGAAAGAAGTCATTCTGAGCATGGTGACAACCTATGAAAAAGCATGGATCTGGGAAATAATAATAATCATAATTTTAGCTAGTAACAGCATTTATATAGCACCTACTATGTGCCAAGCACTTTACAAATGTTATCTAATTTGATCTTCATGCCAAGCCTGGGAGGTAGGTGCTGCTATTAACCCCATTTTATAGATGAGGTAACTGAGGTTAAATGAATTGCCCAGGGTCACACAGCTAATAAGTGTCTGAAGATGGATTTCAGGTCTTCCTGGCTCCCAGCTCAGTGCTCTGTCAGTAGATAGCTGCCAAGATGGAGTCTTGTGTCTATGGAACAGCAAAAAGACCTGTGTAGCTGGATGATAGAGCACCTGGGAAGGAATAGAGTGTAAGAAGACTAGAATGACAGGAAGGTCATTGTGAGACAGTGGATGACCTGTCAGCAGAGACACTGTATTCTGGAAAGAACTGGCCCAGTTGAGCAAGGATATGGACTCCCAAGTCCACAAACTGAGTCCATAAACCAAGCTACATTCCCTATTGTCGCTGTATCAGGAATTCCTAAATGATCTAATGGGTCTGGTCATTGACTAAACACTTCCTGAGTGGCTTTCCTTGCTTTGCCCTTTTATAAAGTACCTTACAATTCTCCAAGTCTTTTGTACTGGTTTTCAATAATCTTAGAATTTCCTTATTTGTACACTCAAGTTCTGCTCCTAACATCAGAAAACAACAATATGTCCTTATACCCTTTACTCAAGAATACACCTCAAACATATCAGTTTCTATTTTTTTCAAGTAGTCATAATTTGAAAATTGTGTTTGTCCAACTAATGACACTAAACTAAGCATCAAAATGCAGTATCATACAACAATGCAAAAACAAGAAACAATAATTCCCTGTAATTAACATGTAGCAAATGTAACCAACAGACATGAAGATTAATGGCATTAAAAATGAAATGCAGAGAACAGTGTGGAAGCAGCTATGATGACTGCACCCATATATAACAATATACAAATAGGAAAAATATCCAATATTATTTGACACTTCAGATTTATAATTCTATGGAGTAAAGAATGGATTAGTAATGAAAGGGAATGAAAGATTCCCTTTATAAATGACTATAATAATCCTTTTAACAATATATTCTAGAATTTTGTCAAGAATAAAGTCAAGAGGATGGCAGAGTAGAGGTGGCCAACCAGCCTAGCTCCCCTAATACTCCCCTCTAAACACTTTAAAATAACAACTCAAACCAAACTCTGGAGCAGCAGAACCAACAAAAGGTCAGGGTGAGAAAATTTTCCAGACTAAAATAACTTAGGGGTTCAACAGGAGAGGTCGGTGATACTGGGGTTGGAGCCAGCCCATAGTGCAAGTGGTGGCAACATCGCTGATGGGACTTGAAGGCAGATGCAACAGTGGCAGCAACAACATTAGTAATGAAATACAATCACCAAATAAAAAAATAAAATAAAATACTCAGAAATCCTGGATGGAGGCCCCACCATGTAGAATGACTAAATGGATGAACAAACATTTCTTATGCACTTACAATGCATGCAAAGTACTGCGTAAAGATCTCATGTACAAATCCATTGAGAGAGGAATCCATGCAAGATATAAGCAGTACTTCCTTGTGTCTATAGATATACTATAGTCATATGAAAAATGCCCTAAATAACTATTGATTAGAAAAAATGCTAATTAAAACAACTCTGAGGTACCACCTCACACTATCAGATTGGCTAATATGACAAAAAAGGAAAATGTTGCATGTTGGGGGGGATGTGGGAAAACTGGGACACTAATGCACAGTTGGTAGAGTTGTGAACTGATCTAACAATTCTAGAGAGCAATTTGGAACTATACCCAAAGAGCTATAAAACTGCATACCCTTTGATCCAGAAATACCACTGCTGGGTCTATATCTCAAAGATATCCAAAAAAAAAAAAAAAGGGAAAAGGACCTGTTTGTACAAAAATATTTATAGCAGCTCTTTTTGTGGTGGCTAAGAATTGGAAGTCGAAGGGATGCCCATCAGTTGAAGAATGGCTGAACAAGTTGTGGTATATGATTGCAATGGAATATTATTGTGTTATAAGAAATGTCAAGCAGGATGTTTTCAGAAAAACCTGGAAAGACTTAGATTAGGTGATTCAATGAAGAACTATGAATCACTTAGCTATTCTCAGCAATACAATGATCCAAGACAATCCCAAGGGACTAATGAAGAAGCATACTATCCACCTCCAGAGAAAGAACTGATATTGTGTGAATACAGACTGAAATGTTATTTTTTTTTACTTTTTTCATTTTTTCTTTTGAGTCTTCTTAAAAATTATTAATATGGAAACATTATATATAATTGCACATGTATAACCTATATTAATTGCTTACCCTTTTAGGGAGGGTGAAGGGGAGGGAAGAAGGGATCGAATTTGAAACTCAAAATTTTAAACACAAATGTAAAAAAAAAGGCTTTACATAACAGGGTTAGAAACAAATGGTCCCTGCATGGACATCAGAGTTTAATAATTCAACAGGTTTATTTATTACTTACTGTATGCTGAGCATTGTGCTATGTATTTAGAGAGATACAAAGTTTTTAAAAAATACAGGTCCTGCCCTCATGGAGCATGCAGTCTCTTGGGTCAATATTTCTAGTTCATGATACCTTGACTTCCCAGACTCTAGAGCCTGTCCTCCTAAATTTCCACTACCTGTCTACTTCACTTAACTTTCCTAGATTTGATTTCTTTTCTGGTTAAATTAGTACATCCTCCTGCTTGGCTGGAATCCTGATCATGTTTCCCCTCATGATCTGGCCTGAAAAACACCCAGGCAAGGAAAGTTGGAAAGGGCCCAGGAGACAAAGCAGTAGATTTGGGTTACCAGGAACAAGGAGGAGTTTGGTACTGAAACCATTTTTTGCTTCCTGCCAGGAGTGTGTTTGAACAACAGCAATGAGTCCATATGTTTCCTGAGTTGTAAAGGTGAGAATAAGTGAAAAGTGAAAGCATGTGTAAGGGAAAAAGAACAAAGGCAGGAACTATCGCTCATGAGTAAGTCAAAAGGAACTGGAAATGAAACACATTGAATTCTGGATCAGATGACGTGGGTAAGCTGTCACATTAGATTATGAAGGCAACCCATCATTTGTGGGCAAAACCAATTTTAAGGATAAAAACGGAAACAGATGAAGCAGTGCTCTTTATTTTCCTTTGGTCACTGCATGGCCGCAGGATACTGAGGGAAGGACTTTTAAACTTGAACTATTTTGTTCAAAAGAACACCCAATAGCAGTTTGTAAAGTGTACTTTTCATGAGCAAGAAATATCACCCTAACATAGAAAAAGTAGAAAGAATATGTAGATATTTTGAAAAATAAATGATTTTTAAAGTTTCAACTATATGCAGGTCTGCTACTGGGCTTTCTTAATTGCTCCCAATGCAGACAATTCATTAGCAAGTGATTGTAGTAGAGCAATGTAAAATCATTGAAGCCAAAATCATAGAAACATAGCATGGATTATGCTATGTGCCATGAATAATATATAAACTCATTCTGCATATCAAGTGATCACCACTTCTCCCATTACACTTTAAAAAAAAAACTGTCTTTTTTTTGGTTAATTTTGTTGCTGTTCAGTCATTTTTCAGTCATGTTCAACTCTTCGACACCCCTTTTGGGGTTTTCTTGGTAAAGATACTAGAATGGTTTGTCATTTTATTCTCCAGCTCAGTTTACAGGTGAGAAAACTGAGGCTAACAGGGTTAAGTAACTTGCCCAGGGTGACACAGCTAGTAAGTGTCTGATGTCAGATTTGAACCCAGGAAGATGTTACCACCTAGTTGCCCATTTCATTAATAAATACAGTCTTATAAATATTACAGAATAAAACCCTAAAAAATATTTAGATTTTTGGTAGTTGAATACATATTTTTTTTTAAAAAGCCTGTGAAAGAGACTGGCAAAGATAGCTGATTAAAAGGAATCAGTACAGCCCAGCTTTCTCCGTGAAGTGCTCCAACAAATACTGAGCACATGAGTGAGCTGGAATTGGGAAATCCAAGGAGAAATCATAGTGGGTCATTTTCTGAGCCCAGGTTAGCATAGGAAGACAGTCAGAGACCTACAGGCAGTGAGGATCGAGCCAGAAAGGTCTATTTAAAGCTTTCTAGGACTGGAACCAGGCTGGTGTCTGTGGCAGCAGACAAAGCAGAAAACAGGAAAAAGAGCAAGCTGGGAGGACCAACTAAAAATTAACCAAAACAATGCTCTTCTTGACTGTGGCCGCTCCAGAAAAACGTGTCTCCAGCTTTGACTTTAGTAAGCTAGCCTTCATTTGCCAGCCTTGTTTCCCTCAGGGCTGCTATTTGGATATAAAAGCTGCTGAGTTCTCTTGCAACAAGAGTTGGCTCATCTTTTGTGGATTTCATGTTGTCCATGAGCACGTGCACACTCCGTGTACCAATGGCAAGTGGAATCATCTTTGCAGAAGTTTTTGTACATTTTTTGTGGGTGTGTTTTAACCACAGGGTAGGATTTCCACATTCTACCATAAACAGGCCAGGGCTGGTTAAGCAGACAATTTTAGGGCGCCTTTTCTAGCCCCTTCCTCACACCAGGAGGTGGGCAGTTTGGTCCTTAAAAGGCTATGGAGAACTATGGAATCTGAATGCAGACCAATGCATACTATTTTTACTTTTTAGTTGAGATTAGGTACACAATATACAAAAGCAAACGAATACAGTAGCCAAGTGTCCAATAGACCTGAAAATCTTGACTATGTGGTAAGGACTTACTATGTGACAAAAACTGCTGGAAAAACTAGAGCATTTTGGGAAATTTTTGGTAGAGAACAACACTTCATACTATATGCCCCAAATGAGTATATGACCAAGATACAAAAGGTAACATCATAAACAGATTAGAAGAGCAAAGAAGAAATTTCATTTCAGATCTGTAGATAAGGAAAGAGTTCATGACCAAAGAAAGGAAAGAGATTCAGAGAGAATAAAATGAACAGTTTTGATTATATGAAATTAAAAAATTTGGCACCAGCAAAACTAAGGCAGTTAAATTTAGAAGAGATATAGTTAACTGGGGAAAAATCTACATCAGATTTCCCTCATGGAAGTCTCATTTCCAAGATACGCAAGAAACTGATTCAAATTTATAAGTTCTAAGATATCATTCCCCAACTGATAATTGATCAAAGGCTATGGACAAGCAGTTTTCTGAGGAAGAAATTCAAAATATCAATAACCATGTGAAAAAGTGCTACCAATCACTAACAATTAGAGAAATGCAAATTAAAACAACTCTGAGGCTCTACCTCTTATCTATCAAATTGTCAAAGATAACAAAAATGAAAAATAAATGTTGGAAAGGTTAAGGAAAAACAGATTGTTAATGTACTCTTGGTGGCTGTGTATTGGTACAACCATAAAGAAAATCAATTTGGAACTATACCCCAAAGTCACTAAACTGTGTATAATCTTTGAGCCATAAATGGTGTTGTGGGTCAGGATACCAAATTAACTTTTGCTATTGCCTCTACTCGAATATGGGAATTCTGAGGAAAGATGTACACAAAGCCAGGGTGATCCATCCAAACTTTATTGCTTGCAAGAGACCTCTGCAGTAGTACCTACAACAAACCGCAGGGCATATCCATGACATAAATCTCTTCACGGGCTCCGTCCTCAAGCTATTTATATGTTTTACCAAAACTGCTTGAGGAACAAGTGGGTTGAAACATTCAAGAAATGTAAAACCGAGACAGAGTTAGCTGCTACCAAGAAGCATTTGTCTTGACATAGAGAGAATATTTATGAGTTTCTTGCTCCTAAATGCAACTCTGATCCATTTAATCTATAAATATCACTACCATGCCCAAATTCCAAAAAGGTTAAAAAAATAGGAAAAGGATTAACCTTTACAATTATATTTGTGTTGTTGTTCAGTTGTTTTCAGTCATGTCTGACTCTTTGTGAGCCCATTTGGGGTTCTCTTGGCAAAGATACTGGAGTAATTTGCCATTTCCTTTTCTAGTACATTTGACAGATGAGGAAACTGAGGCAAGTAGAGTTAAGTGACTTGGCCAGAGTCACACAGTTAGTAAGTGTTTGAGGCTAATTTGAATTCAGGAAGATGAGTCTTCCTGACTCCAGGTCTGGTGCTCTGTTCACTGTGCTACCTAGCTGTACACAATGATATTTAGAGAAGTTCTTTTTGTAGTGGCAAAACAAACAAACAAACAAACAAACCCTAGAGATTAAGGAGTTGCCCATTAATTGTGGAATAGCAGAACAAAATTATGATACACAAATATAATGATTAATATGCTATCAAAAATTATGAAAGAAACAGTTTCAAAGATACCTAGGAAGATTAGTATGAACTGATGCAGAGTGAAGTGAGCAGAACCAGGAGAAAACTTTATTCAGTAACAATCACAAAGTAACAAAAAACAACTTTGAAAGGCTTAAGAACTACAACAACTAAAAACAATTCCAGAGTGCCAATGATGAAGCATACTACCTACCTTTTGACAGTAATGGACTTAAGATATAGGATGAGACATACAGTACAATTTTAGATATAGTCAATGTGTTCCTCTGTTTTACTTGACTATGCATATTTCTTAAAAGTTTTTTCTTCTTAATTATTTTTTTTCATTTTGGAAAGAGAAAAGTGAGAAAGAGAGATGGAGAGTGAGCTAGGGATATAGTTTCTCCTCCATATCCTCCATACCCCCCCCCCCCCCCCAAAAAAAAAACCAGAAGGAAGGACAGAATCATCAACCAGCAAGGCAGCTTTGAAAGTTACACACTGAATGCATTCTCTGTTTAAGAAGAAAAGCAAACTCTCAGTTCTACAAATAAAGATCCAGAATTTCATATACAATTCTCTCCTGTTCTACAGTGGGTATAGAAAAGGTTTCTTTTCTCTGGTGTTTGTTAAGTTTGGAAAAAAAAAAAGAAGGGGGAAGAGACAAACAACTTATGTGTTGTCCTGCTTTACTATGGTAATACGTGATCAGAGACTAGAGGTTTCACCAGGATTGTTGGTTGAAAATTGTTTAAAAGCCATGGGGGGGCAGCTAGATAGTGCAGTGGATAGAGCTCTGGCCTTAGAGTGAGGAGGACCTGAGTTCAAATCCGGCTTCAGACACTTGACACTTCCTAGCTGGGTGACCCATGACAGGTCACTTAACCCTAATTACCTCACCAAAAAGGAAAAAAAAAAGCTGTGGCGCATCTCTATTTTTATATATACTACTCAAGTATAATTGCTTTGAATGGAAGTATCTATCAGGGTTAACAGCAAGGGTGTGTCCTTTTTATTTTATTTTATTTTATTATTAATTTTGTTGTCTCTTTCCCCTCCCCCCACCCTACTCCCCTTTATACTTTAACGCTAGTTAAAGAGTACCCTTCAGTTATATTCAGAATATGCCCTCTAACAGATGTTAGAGGTTGCCCACGTTCAGACAAAACTAGGCACGTTAAGCATCACAGCTCTCACTAATAAAGGTGTAATTCAGCTTTCAACTGTAAAAACCTCTCTTAAAGAAGATTTTGTGATCATTTTGTATGGCTTTCTAGAAATTCTTCTGTAATTCTTGCCTTAGTAAAATATTTTTGTTATTCGAATTTGCTTTTGTGCAGTTTATTATGCTATATTTATTTTGTTTCCATGACATAATAATTGTATTTAATAATTAATACTAGTATGAAACTATTTTTGTTTAGGGTCTTTGCCATCTGGAAGATTATGTAAAAAGAGATGAACTCAGTCAGGTTTTTTTTTCCTCTTCAAAACAAATATGTGATAAGATACTGTTAAATAAGTAAGCTAATTTTGAGAATACAAAAAATTCTTCAGTAATTGATATAGCATTTTTTTAAAAATAAGCTGGAAGCATACAAAATTGTTACTGTGTGATCAGTTAGGTGAGGAACATTATCTAGACACAGAATGTTGGAAAACTATTGTCCAAGAAGAAACCAACATGGAACAGCAGCAGTTAATGTCAAATGTGTAACTATTATTTCTGTTGCAATATCGTGTTTGACAATGATATTTGCATTACAATTTTTCCCCTTTCTAATTCATTCCTAAACTTTAAACAGACTTTTTGCATTTTATAGGAAAACAATAGTAGTAGATTTGCTAAATTATTACTGCAATCTTATCTACAAAGTGAATGAACTAAACTATGACCAACCAGCTGAATTAAATATTCCTAGATAGGTTTTTTCACTTGAAAGTACCAAAATGTAGGGGCAGCTAGATGGTGCAGTGGATAGATCTCCAGCCTTGGAGGCAGGAGGACCTGAGCTCAAATTCAACCTCAGACACATAACACTTACCAGCTGTGTGACTCTGGGCAAGTCACTTAACCCCGATAGTCTCACCAAAAAGCAAACAAAAAACAACTCCCCCTCCCCCCAAAAAAGTACCAGAATGTTAGGAGAGAGGCAGTGTGGTATAATGGTTAGAGAATTGACCTTAAAACTAGAAGGAGTTGGGGTCAAATGCTGCTGCCTCTCAAACAATGAATGTACAACTCTGGGCAAATCACTTTACCCCAGGGCTCTAGGAAACTAAGTCTATAAATTCCAATGAAGGTGCAGGTTGGTACTGGTAGGCATTTCTTCAACTAATTTGTTCCCTAATTTTGAAATCACAGGTCTAGTTACTATTCTTAAATTTTTAGTTAGCAGTTCTTAGATTCCTACTTAATTCACGATGATTCCTTCTCTCTATTTCTTTTGGAAGTCTTTTTTTTTTGTTTTTAAATTTTATTTCCCATCCTTCCCCACCCCCATAATCCTAATCATTTCTCTTACAGTTTTATTAATATGATTTGTTTTTACATTACATACATTTACAGATTGAGAGGGCTCTCATAAGTAAAACATTCTGCAGTGACCTCACTGAGGTGCGTGCAGGATTTCACATCTGTAATACCCTCTACCTCTTTATTTAGTTTAAATGAACAGAAATATATTTTCTCTCCCTCACACTCCCACACCAATGGGAAAAAAAGTAAAGAAAAAAGCAAATTTCTTGGAACAAATACGTATAGTTGAGCAAAACAAATTCCCGCAATGATTACATACAAAAACATATATATCTCATTCTTTATCCAAAATCCATCACCTCTCTGTCATGGATAGCCTGTTTCATCATCAGTGCTCTGTAATCATGAATGGGCATCATATTAAGCACAGTTTTTGCAACTTTCAAATTCATTTGTTTCTACAGCATTATAAGGTTCTGCTCATGTCATTCTTCATTAATTTGTCAAAGTTCTCAAAATTGTTCATTTTTATAATATTGACATCATAGTATAAATTGTTTTTTCTGGTTATGCTCACTTCACTCAGCATTAGTTTATGTGTCTTTTCATGTCTCTGTGAAATCATCTATTTCCTTGTTTCTTACAGCCCAATGGTACTCATCATACTGAAATACTCACAAATTCTTTACCTATCCATCAACTGATGGATATAACATAGTTTCTAGCTACATCATCACAAATAGAGCTGCTACAAATATTCTTGTACGGAAAGAACATTTTCCTCTTTCTTTGCTCTCCTTAAGGTATATACCTAACAGTGGTATAGATGGGTCAAAGGGCACATACTATTTATTAAGTTTTTGTATAATTCCAAATTACTTTCCAAAATAATTGTGCCAATTCACAGGCAGAGAAAAGTCCCAGAGCCAAGAGATGGAGTGTCTTGTTTACTAGTGCTACTAGTAAGTGTTTGAGGCAGGATCTGAAATCCAGTTTTTCTAACTTTATATCCACTCCTCTATCTACTATTCTATGATGCCTCTCTCAGACTTTGTCGATACTTTGAGTAGTTTCAGTCACGTCCAACACTTCATGACCCCATTTGTGGTTTTCTTGGCAAAGATACTGGAGTGTTTTGCCATTTCCATCTCTAGCTCATTTTACAAATGAGGAATGGAGGCAAATAGGGTTAAATGACTTGCCTGGGCTCACACAGCTATTAAGTGTCTGTGACCAGATTTGAACTCAGGAGACTGAGTCTTCTTGACTCCAGAGCTGGTACTCTATCCACTGTACCATCTAGTGGTTAGTTTTTGGGGGCTTTTTTTTCATCACTTGTTTTAGTCTTCCTAACAAGGGATGGCTTTTTGGGATCCATTAGGAAGAGAGATAGGTTGGGAAAGGTAGGTAGTATAGGAAACCAAAGAGATCAATCAAAATGTATTTTTTAAAAGAATTAGCCAGACATAGTAGTACATCCCTGCTACTGGGGAGACTGTGGCTGGACAATCCCTTGGGCTCAGAAGTTCTGAGATGCAGGGGGCTTAAATAAAATGAGTATCCACATTAAGTCAAGCACCCATATTGTGACCTCTCCCTCCACAGGAGGGAAGGGGCAATCAAGCTACCTAAGGAGGGAAGAACTAACACAAGTTGGAAAAAAGTAGCAGGTTAAAGCTTCTTTGTTGATTCACATTTGGATGAGGCCCACAAGTGGCTACTGTACGTACAGCCTGGCAAAAACAAAAAGAAAAAAAGAAAAAAAATCTTTTTAAAAAATTGTTATTTAGGCAATGGTATCCAGTAAGTCACCATCATGAATCCAGTCTCTCAGTAGATAGAACCTCCCCCCACAAAATGTAACAATGAAACTATTTTAACATAAAAATGATCTCAGACATTTTTTGGCACAGACATTTGGTGCATTTTTTCCCATTTTTGGAGCTAAAATATGAGTAGTTAATTGAAATTTTGGACAAAACTCTAATTCTGGATGTTTAGAAGTCCCAGAAATTTCCTGGCACTTTCTCTGCATATTTGAACTCGCATGATACTTAATTTGATTTTTAATTTTTTTCTGTGAAAAGGCACTTCTTTGACTTTCTCCCTTTCTCTGGCTCCTGAGTACTCCTTGTTACTAATTTTTGGCACAGAATTGAGCCAATTATTAAAAGTACTATGAGAGAAGGAAGAAGAGAAGGTCAATCTGTCCTTGTGTGAGGCAGATGAGCCAGAATGTCAAGGCTTTCCTTGGTTTTATGTGGGAAATGGGCTCTTCATTCAATATCTAGTTGAAGTAAGAGATTTTAAAATCTCTACTGGATAATTTATTCATAAAAAGAGTCTACCTATTCAATTAAAATGGCAGAGTTATAGACTTGTTGGCAGACGAATGGATGTTTTAGAAAATAACCTCTGAAGGTACATTCCAGCCCTGTGATTCTGGGATCCTGATATAGATTTCTGTAGTACATCAGGCTTGGGGAGAGAAAGGTAAAAAAAAAAAATAAATAAATAAAGCCTTTGCTCAGGATTTCAGATAATTAAACACATTTTTCCCAGTTTGAGATG
Organism: Vombatus ursinus; assembly: GCF_900497805.2. Lineage (NCBI taxonomy): Eukaryota > Metazoa > Chordata > Mammalia > Diprotodontia > Vombatidae > Vombatus > Vombatus ursinus. The sequence goes on from NW_020941197.1 coordinate 22,192,139, forward strand.
AAATAGCTTAAGAATGGGCAGCACAAGGGAGTAAAAGGAAAACCGAGTGGCTTAGATAATACACAGATAGGACAATCAGTCTTTAGGTAATTATGTGATTTTCAAAAAGGGCATATCCTTTCTACTTTAAGAAGAATTCAAGGAACCCTTCTTCTACTGTCCTTTCTGTTCAGTGGGAGAACACAGAACAGTCAACCCACAGGTATTTCCCCCCCCCCCCCCCCCCAAAAACAAAAAAAAACAAGACCAAACAAACTCAAAACCTATTGTGTAGCTGTGTCTTCCCTATCTTGTACCTGAATGATATTTTTTTTTTTTGCTGACTGATGTTGTTGTTGTTGTTGTTGTTGTTCAGTTGTTTCAGTCATTTCTGACTCTTCATGACCCTGTTTGGGGTTTTCTTGGCAAAGACACTGGAGTGGTTTGCTATTTCTTTCTCCAGCTCATTTTACAGATGAGAAAACTGAGACAAACAAGGTTAAGTGACTTGACCAGCATCACAAAGCTTGTAAGTCTCTGAGGCCAGATCTGAGGCCAGGTCTTCCTGACTCCAGGCCCTGTACGCTATTTACTGTACCACCTACCTGCCCCAGGCTTGTAGAGTACTTTACATTTAATTGTAGTAAATTTCATCTTATTAGATTGAGACTATTGCTTTAGCCTTTTGAGATATTTTTTGTGGCCCCAGTCTGTCATTTAACTTACTAAATAGTCCTTTCAGCTCTGTATCATCTGAAAATTTGTCAAGCATACCATCTAGACCCTCGTCTGAGTAACTGATAAAAATATGGAACAGAACAAAGCAAAGGACAGATCCCTGTGGCCCTTCACTGGACACATCCATTGAGGTCAACTTCAATCCATTAATCCTTTGGCATTGGCCATCCAAAAAGTTATAAATTCACTGGAATATATTGCCATGAACCCTATATCTTTTTATCTTGTCCACAAGAATAATTGAAGCTGTTGGCAGACATTCACCCTCAGTGTGAACTAGTGATTCTTGAGCATATTTTGATGGGAAGCAAGTAAGAAGGTTTGTCTAACATACTAAGATGTTTTCTTAGATTCTATTGATATTGTGGGGATACTAATGAAGCACACCTTCTGTGTGGTTGTTTCTACTGACCTTTCTTTTTTTTTCAGTTTATGTTTCTCTAATTACTTTTTTCATATCACTTTTCCTTTTCTTCTGCAATTCCCCATTTATTCATTGCAGCTTGCTTATGCCCACTACACAGATTTCTATCACTCTTTTTGTGATTCCTAACTTCAATTCTTCAGAGACTTGAGTATTCCATGACTCACAGCCATATCAGAAAATTATTACCAGAAAAATATTGGCATTAGAAATGGACCCTTGTTTCTGGGAGAACTTTTGGATCATTAAAAGAACTGTTCAGTTTATCAAAGGTTAAACACTCATTCAGTTCTACAATGTCTGTCATACAGATAGATAGATAGATAGATAGATAGATAGATAGACAGACAGATAGACAGTTGATAGATAGAGTCTCTATCACTCATCTGGGCAACTGATTCCCTTAGTCTTAGCTCTAGGCATTCTTCATGTTCTCATGTTTTCCTGCATGACTAGTGAGGCCTGACTCTTTTGAGTGATTATGATCCATATTAGGACGCCCTAAAGAGGAACAGACCTTGATGCAATCAGTACAACATCATCTGCAAACAGCAACAGCTGGCGGACATCACTACTTCCAGGAAATGGCTCTTCCATTTGAATTCCGTGCTGAATTTCCTCCATGACAGTGAACACCTTGAATAAATAGACATCTTCCTGTTTCATCCTTTGCTTGATATTAATAATCAGAAGATCATTAAACCAAGTTATCTCTGTGGTTACATTTTTCACCGTGTCTTGCATGACTTTGACATGCATGGGAGAAATATGTGTCTTTCAGGCAGTATTTCACTGCATTGAACCAAATGCTTTTTAAAATCAGCAAACAATGAGTACATTGGAATCTTGCATTCTCTGTTTTTCACTCAATTTTCTTATTGTAAAGTGTGGCCTCCTGTGGAATATGATTTTCAGAAGCCCTCCTACTACAATCTACTATCTTCATCAAGGATATCCTCCATGCATGTGTAGATTATGTTAACAAAAATTTTGTATTAGTTGGCAAGTAATCATATGAGCTGGAAGTTACTGATATAATCTTGGTTTGGTGCAGAAGGGGAGGGAGTCTGTGTATGTGGTCTGTGTAATAATAATAATTTCCATTCCTTTGTGGTTCTGCCCTCTTTCATTTATCTTTTCATCTTAAATCAAGTCCCCTCTATCCCAAAACTCCTCTCTGGGTATTTGCTCTACTGTAGCAATTTTCCCATCTTTGTTTTCTCAGTGACATTTTCATTTCCTCTGGCAGCACAATGGATTCTGTGATGTTAGAGTCCAAATGTGGTTATAAAAATCGTTATAGATCTTTTTCCATTTTTCAGTTGTCTATTGTCTTCCTTCCAATGCCCTCCTTGTAGGCCTTTAGGGTATTTTTGCTTAAGTAGATCTTCCTCTGAGCTTTCTTTTAGCATGTTTCTTTCCTTTCTTGTTCTTTGTTTCTTTATGAAATCATTCCAATCTTAGTTCTGTCAGTTTTACCTCTTAGATTTTACGAACCAGTTTGCATTTTAAACCGAAATGGCTACTCTTGGAATTATCCATTTTATCAACAAAGTAAACACTTACAATGTGGGGTGATTTCCAAGATCATTTAATCTTCTCATTATGGGAACTGAAATACACAGATTTTATTTAAAATTGTTATAATTGTCATTGATGTCATTTTTCTATCCATTTCCCTTTTTTGCATGAATAACTTGTTTAAATAGGTTGTTAGAGTTCTTTTAATTGCATATTATGTTTTTTATGTTTGTATTTTTTCTAGTTTTGCCTTAATTTTAGTGTTTGATCTAACAAATCAATGATTTTACTACACACAGAGAGCTGATTCTAGAATGACTCTCAAATTAGTAACTCATTCTCTCCTATTGGCTGATGTTATACAAACGGAATTGATTACATGTCTTCTAGTGTTCACCAAAGCCCTCTGACTCAAAGAAAATATTTATAATGTGTAAGTATTCAATTTGGTTGTAGTCTATCAGTTTGGGGGCTCTTTCATTCTTTACTTCTGATTCATATTTTCTAATCTAATTTTTGTTGTTTTCTTCTATGTCCACTTTACTCAGTAAATTTAAATTAAGTGTAAATTATACAGTAAATTTAAATTTAAATTAAAGTATATGTTATTTACAAATAAAAAATTTGTTATTTTAATATGTTATCATTGGAAGGTTCTATCAAATTCTTTATAGAATTTGTCTGCCTCCTCATTCTGTACAATTGATGCTAGCATAGCTTTGTAATTCAGTCATTTTCAGCTGTGTCTGATTCTTCGTCACTTCATTTGGGGTTTTTTTGACAAAGATATTGGAGTGGCTTGCCATTTCCTTCTTCAGCTCATTTTACAGATGAGGAAACTGAGGCAAACGGGATTAAGTGACTTGCCCAGGGTCACATGGCTAGTAAGTGTTTGAGGCTGGATTTGGTCAGGTCTTCTTGACCCCCAAACCCAGTGCTCTGTGCACTATGGCTGCCCTCAGATATTCTGGCAAAGCTGCAATTGATCAAAACATGATTTTCCTTTGAAATATGTATCATGAGCTCCTCAGCATAAGGTGAGGAAATGGTCCCTGAAATTACGTTTCTTGTTGTTTTTGAATATATGACAAAACCATTTCTTTGAACTCCTTTTTTAGGTCTTGTTGCAGAACTTGTGATCCATCTTTCCGTTTGGCCACAACTTCCTTGTTGTCGTTTCCTTTATGTTAAGAGAATGTCAAGATTTTTATCATTCAGTTCCCCTGGTGGCCTATCTACTGGGCCAAGAGACAAAGATTTAGTATTAAGACAACCAACAGCTAAGTCAAAATTTATGATTTAAAAACTCTGTGTTTTATATAGGGGGTATTTTATTTCTTGTGTTCTCAGTGGGTGGGGGAGGAGATGGAGGTAGGTAGAGAATTTAAAACTGAAATTTTTTAAAAAATTGAACTAAAAAAAAACTAGACAGGTAGTCAGCACAGGGGGTAGAGCACTGGACCTAGAATCAGCAAGACCTCAGTTCAAATCCGGCCTCAGACACTTACTAGCTGTGTGACCATAGGTAAATCACTTAACCCTGTTTGCCTCAGTTTCCTCATCTATAAAATGAACTGGAGAAGGAAATAGTAAACCACTATAGTTTCTTTACCAAGAAAATCCCAAATGGGGTCACGAAGAGTTGGACACAACTGAAATGACCAAACAACAACAAAAACAATGTGTTTTATGGCTTCAAATCCAGGTAGTTCTTAACAACCTCTGCTCTCTTGAGAGGATGTCCATCAATTGGGGAATGGCTGAACAAGTTGTGGCATATGAATGTAATGGAATACTATTGTGCTATAAGAAATGATGAACAGGCTGACTTCAGAAAAACCTGGAAAGACTTGTATGGTCTGATGCTGAGTGAAGTGAGCAGAACCAGGAGAACATTGTACACAGTAACAGCCATGTTATGGGATGACTAATATTGATAGACTTAACCCTTCTCAGCAATACAAGGATCTAAGACATCTCCAAAGGCCTCATGATGGAAAATGCTATCCACATCCAAAGAAAGAACTATGGAGTTTGAATGCAGATTGAGGCATACTATTTGCTATTTTTTCTCTTCTGTTATGTTTTGTTTCCTCTTTCTGGTGGTTCCTCCTACTGGTCTAATTCTTACAACATCACTAATGTGAAAATATGTTTAATAGGAATGTGTATCTATCTATATCTATCTATCTATCTATCTATATACATATATATATATGTGTGTGTATATATATATATACTATATCAGATTGTGCCCCATCTTGGGGAGGAAGGTGAGGAGGGAGGGGGAGAAAAATTTAAAACTCAAAAGCTTGTGGGAGTGATTGTTGATAAATCAAAATAAATTAATTAAAAAAAAACAACCTCTGCTCTCTTTTCTGACAATCTGACACTGTCTGGGTGTAGAAACAGAAGAGGACAGCAGAAACATGAGGGCCATTTTGTATTCTTGGTTTTATGAACCATCATAACTGAAAAATTCATCACCCGGTATCCTGGTGATGTCTACTGGTCTACTGGTCTACTGGTCTACCAGTCTACTGGTGATGAGACTTTCTTTTCTTAGCTAGGCTGGCTCTTCAGAGTTGAGCCAAGCTCAGGCCAATCCCCTGGTAGTTTGTATTCATTTCTTACCTTGCTACTGTACTCTGGGATGTCTCCAATTTCTCCACCATGCCTCAGGAACCCAATTATTGGGAAAAACTCACCACCCTGCAAGATCCCATCACACTTGGTACTCTGCTTCATCGCCACCCTCTGTCTCTCTGCTTGGATGGTAGAACCATGAACTTTAAAACCACGTTTAAGGAGGGAACTCAGCTGAGAACAGCTTCTCATTTATCACTTGGCTGCTCTACTCTGGGAAATCCCTGACTTTTCCACCATGCCCCCATGTTGGGTACCTTCTCCAGATCTCCCAGCCTCTCTCCCTTGTCCTATTCCCCACACTTTTCAGCTTTTTGATTTTTTTTGCCTTTTGTGGGTTGCCTTCCCTCATTAGATTATAAGCTCCTTGAGGGCAGGAATTGTTTTTCTTATTTGTATCCCTAGTGCTTAGCATAGTGCCTGGTACACAGTATGCATTTAGTAAATGTTTGTTGCCTGCTTAACTCAAATTGGAATGAAATGACACACTCAAAAGTCATTCAGTATTAAAAAAAAAAAGATTTTCTTAGCCATAGCAGAAGGATCTTCAATAAAGATATGCATTGAGGATGCCTCTAGTTAATCCAATCTAATAATGCCTGAGTTGCCCATCATCTTTCACCAGTTAAGCATCCTATTGTATTTGGAGTTCTTTATGGCTATGTTGAACTCAGGCAATCCCAGAGTGGGTCAACTGCCAGAGCCTTGAGGAGCCTCAGCTAAGCAAGTCTCAAGAACGGTCTCAATACCTTTTAAGGAAAAACTAGCCTAACTTTCATGTGGACAGGGGTTAGGATGTGGCTCCTTTCTATCCCTACCCTTCACCCCACTGTGGTTTTTAAAAAGTAGACCTTTGGTCAGGAAGATCCTCAAAGCCCCTCCAAGGTGGGATCTGCCAGAATTTGAACTCTCAGACTCCTCCATACCACGATGAGGCATCAAAGCAGGCATTTGTGGGCAAGAAAGAGATTGTAAAAGAATAATTTATAAACATATCAAAGGTTCCCTGATGGAAATACAAGATGAAAAGAGCCAGGCTTTTACAAAGGACATTCCACAGCAGACCACATCTTTTTCCTTCCCATAACTGACTGGAAGGTACATAGGATAGAAGATTCTGCCAGACTTATTATTTGCTGACTGCAAGAAAGCATTTGGTTTAGTCCAGTTCATTATCTATCTGCAATGTCTGTCCAAGACATTGTTTTCACTATGTGATCTTTTTTTTTTTTTTTTGGTGAAGTAATTGGGGTTAAGTTACTTGCCCAGAATCACACAGCTAGTAAGTGTTATGTATCTGAGGCTAGATTTGAACTCAGGTCCTCTTGACTTCAGGGCCAGTGTGCTATCCACTGCACCTCCTAGGTGTCCCCCCCCCCTTTTTTTAAGACTGGATCTCCCTAGTTTGCCCAGGCTGAAAGTACAGGGCTGACCTCACTACTGATTGACACAGGACCTTTGACTTGCTCTATTTCTGACTTGAACAGTTTGCCCCTCCTTACATAACCTTTCCCCCCAACCCCACTCCCAGGGAGCTTAACCTATTGAAATTGGACCTATTGTGGATATCCAATTAGCTTAGCCCACTGCAGCTCAGAACTTCCGGGTTCAAGAAATCCTTAAGCCTCAACCTCTCTGGGAATATTGGCATGCACCATTACACTTGGCTACTATGCCATCTTAATAAATGACTTCGCTAAGATCTAATTGGGAAGTTAGATGGTACAGAGTGGATAGAGAGACAGCTCTGGAGTCAGGAGGACCTGAGTTCAAATCCAGCCTCAGACACTAGCTCTGTGAGCCTAGGCAGGTCACTTAACCTTGTTTCCCTCAGTTTCCTCTTCTGTAAAATGATCTGGAGAAGGAAATGGCAAACACTCCAGTATCTTTGCAAGAAAACTCCAAGCATCAGACATTACTGAAAACGATTCAACCACAAGATCTAAGTGTGTCTATTTGCTTATTGTCCATCTGGGCCCAAATGGCACCATAACACATAGATAAGATCCTTCATAAAAGCCTCTTCTCAGCTGAACTTGAATATTGAGATAGATTCCCAATGGGGCAGCTAGGGTGGTTCAAGGGATAGACTAAGAGGCCTGAAGTCAGAAAGATCTGAAATCAAATGCTGCCTCTGACACTTGCTGGCTGTGTAACCCTGGACAAATCACTTAGCCTCTGTTTGCAACTGTAAAATGGGGGCAATAATAGTACCTGCCTCTCAGGGCTGTTGTGAAGATCAAATGAGATGTTTTTGAAGCATTTAGCACAATACGTGGCGCATAGTAGGCACTTAATAAATACTTGCTTCCTTTTTTCCTTCCCATACCCTCATTCTTCTCAACTAAAATTGTTGTTGTTATTATTTGCTGTTATTGTTGATGCTATCGTTCAATGTTGCAGTTGTGTCCAACTCTTTGTGACTCCATTTGGGGTTTTCTTAGCAGAAATACTGGAATGGTGTGCCATTTCCTCCTCTAGTTCTTTTCAGAGATGAGGAAACTGAGGCAAACAGGGTTAAGTGACTTGCCCAGGGTCACACAGTTAGTAAGTATCTAAGGTCAGGTTTGAACTATTAAGATGAATCTTCCTGACTCCAAGTTCAGCACTCTATCCACTGTGACACTTAGCTGCCCCTAAAATTACTGCACTTAAAAATCCCAAAGAATAGATTTGAAAGTAGAGAAAGTAGATTATACCTTACTCCCCACCAATCACTATCCTGAAACCTATGAAAATGAGGGAATTTCTCTAACACACATCAGAGATGGGACTTTTCTTTAACAAAAAAAAAAAAAAAAAAAAGGCTGGGAAACCCTCTTTAGAGGGAACTGTCCTATCATTAACATAATCTGGATGCAGATGTGGAGGATTATAGCATCACTGTCCTCCACCTCTTCATCTCCAATCAGTTAGTTGTAAAGAATATCTTCTAACAAGTCTTTCTGGGGCAAATCCGGGATTCATTCCCTGAAACATTTTGTGGTGAAACTTTTTTTTCTTTTCCAATCCAAATGCTTAGTTACCACATTTATTCAGAGAGGTATTTGTCACCAAATGCAGGAATTGAAATAGGTAGGAGTAACTGATCCCCTCTTCATTTTAAAACCACACAACTTTACAGAAAATTCTCATTCTGATTTCTACAGTGAACAGTCTGGATACAGATTCTCATTAATAAAGCAAATTTCTTAATCAGCTTGGGACGTATTCTTTGCGCTTACTGTATTTCAATGTAACCAAAGTCCCAAAACCCATTGGTATGGAACTGTCTCTTCATTGATAGAGATCAATGCCACATGTCTGCATGAGGGGCAGGGTGGAGTTGGCAGAACCAAGAGAGAGAGAATAGGTTCCATCTCCTGACTTTCTTTAAGTCTCTGGGGTCTCTTCAGGTTCGGTAATGACTTTAAGCAATCTGGTTTCTAGCTTCAAGAGAGAAGATGGACAATGTCAACCCCACTTCAGGTTGCTAAAGGGAGAATAAGACCCTGAGAAGAAGCTGACATAAGAGGAGCTGGCAGTCTTGTCCTTATCCCTACTTTGCTACACTAGAGACTTTGGAGAACCTCCCCTTGGAATTCTCTCTCTCTTTCTCTCTGTCTATCTCTTTCTCTGCATCTCTCTCTATCTTTCTCTCTCTGTCTCTGTCTGTCTCTGTATTTCTGTCTCTGTCTGCCTCTGTTGCTCTGTCTCTGTCTCCTTGTCTCTGTCTCTCTGTCTCTTTTTCTGTCTGTCTCTGTCTCTCTGTCTCTGTCTGTCTGTGTCTCTGTTTGGCTCTGGCTCTCTGTCTCTGGCTCTCTGTCTCTCTTTCTATCTGTCTCTGTCTCTCTGTTTCTGTCTCTGT
>NW_020941197.1:22201303-22272246 GCF_900497805.2 Vombatus ursinus
CTCTCCCTCTCTCTCTTTCTCTCTCCCCCCTTTGGGAGAGCTCCTTCACTGTATTGTCTGGTATTCTCCTATTTATATTCCTGATTACTGTTTTGCTATTGACTTGGATAAATGGATTTCTTTGCTACTTACTATGGATGTTAGTTGGGGAACTGCTATTTGGTGGGAAGGGAGTTTAGCCTTGGATACAAAGCTTGGTTCCCCCTTTGTCCATTAGTTAACTGATCAGAATTTAGCTTGAACTTGAAAACTACTGTAATATTTAAGGGAGCAGATAGATATAATTCTAGCCCTGTACTTCCTCTTTCTGAGGAGAGCAGAGTGGCCGTTCTTCTGGTCCCAACTTCATACTTGCCCTCCTGGAAGGAATTAAAGTCCTTTGGAGAAGGGCAGGGGAAGAAGAGGCTAGAGATGTTTTGTTTCTGCCTCCCTTTGAGTCACACAGTGTCACCACCACACTACATGTGGGGGACAGCCTAGTATATAAGTTGATGGAAGTGCTTGTAAGTTTATGATCCAATTTTGTTCTTTCAAATTACTCTAACATATATTACAAATTAGGATCTTGTAAACTTATGATTTTAACATACAACTGGTTTTAATATAGAAGTTAGGGAAACGGAAAGATCCACCATTAACCTCAGCTAAACAAATTTCTTAAAACGAAAAACCTATCCACATAAAAATATTTGTAATAAATTACTATTATAGCCACTGAGTATATTATACATGTAAAGGTGAGGGAATTGATTGCCCAACCCCACTTGAAAGTAATTACCTTTATTAGGTTGTTGATTGAACCAAACAATCAGAACTAGGTGTGAACAAAATCAATCTACCAACAATGAATCAAAGACATTTAGGTATGGCATGAAGTCTATTTCAATTGGTCATGTTCTGAGGAACTTGTATAAAATCAGGAGCTTTCTTAGAAAGAGATCTGAAGGTCTAGCACTGGAGAGAAAGGAGTGGGGACATCATGGGCTGAACAAGAAAGAATTGATAGAATAAGGCTAACTGGTAAAAGGAGAGAATGAAAAAGTATCATCACCCAGAAAACCCCAAATAGGGTCATGAAGAGTGGGACACAACTGAATAGCAACAAGAAGAAGAAGTACAGTTTATTTGAGAATTCCCAAGCAGAGAAAGGAGAGAAGAAGAAAGCCATCAACCCGACAAATATCTCAGAAGAGAAGACTTGGGATTATGGCACCATTTTTACCCACCTTCTCAAGAACCAAGAGAACTTCCTAGAAAATGTAAGCCCTTTCCTCCCCTCCTGGGACCCGTCTATCAACAGACACTGTAACACATTCTGCTACTTCTTTACTCAAATGCTTCCAGCAATCTGAATTTTACCTGAACTACAAAGAAATTACAGATGAGTCAGAGATAAATATTAAATTAAGACAAATTAAGGTAGAAAGCCAAACCTGACTAAATGTTAGGAATTTTCCTACACGGGGACTCAAAGCAATTGTGATTCTATTCCTAACTTTTCATTTCATATAAACTCTCTAAAGCAGCAGAGAAAGGAACCACCTAGACCTAGGGAGCTATCTTGAGAATTGTTCATATTCTTTGACTACTTGTGATACTCATTTTTAATTCTCTCAATGGTGTTGGCTGGGCTAGAAACTCAAAGTGCTCCCACTGCCTATTCCTGTAAAAGTGGAGCTGAATATGTAATTTGGGTCATATTGGATTGCTATGAAATGAGGGGACAATGGTGTTATATGATAGACCTGGAGCCATAGAGAGCCGTCTTCTTTTGTGGATACCTGAAGGACATACGTGCCCTTCACTTAGTTGCCTGGTTCCATTAACAGCACTCAAATCAACCTTTACTCTTCCACAAAAATTCAACAAACTTTTAAAACTCCAAAAAGATGTAGAACACTAGGGACATACACAAACACACACACACACAAAATGAAAAACACTTCCTGCCTCCAAAAAATTTATATTCTACTAGGGAGGGGTATGTGCAATATACAATTAAGTGATGAATAAATGAATTGTAATCACTTACTAAGTGTTTGCTATGTGTCAGGCAATGTGCTGGGGGTTGGGGGTACTCAAATACAAGCAAGCCAGAGTCCTCCTTCTTTAATTTGAATGTAAGGGGATTGTGGGAAATGGTACAAGCTGTGTCATGGTTTAGAAATAGTAGAGAAAGTGATGTGGAGGCCTAGTTCTGCACCATCAAAAGCTCATCTATGGGAGCCATGGACCCAGGTAAATAAGTACACAATAAGGTGAAGAATAAGAGTACTATAATGGCTGAGAGGATCATTGGGATAAGAAATATGAAACTACCTTGCAAATTACAAAGCCCTATTCAAATGAACACAAATGCACAAAGGATCTGAACCCCAAAATCAACAAATATACAAAGGATCATTGATTCCATTCTTATAGGAAATTTCTGTTGTGGGAAGTCCTTTGACCAATGAAGATCATAATCCCTGTCTATGACTTCTTAGATAAGTCCCAAGAAGTTGTCTGAGGTTCATAGGCAATAAACAATTTGTCAATCAGCTAATATGCGTTACAAGTGGTATTAGAACCCAATTCTTTCTCGTTCCAAGTCCAACATTCTATCTACCATTTTATACCAGCTTTACTTAGATAAGTATACCAACAACAACAACAGAAGTAGAAGCAGCAACAGCAACAACCACCTTGGCCCAGAATCCCAACCCCGGGTTTATGCGGCACTAAGTTCAGTCTTGGGGATATCCCTCACACCATTCTTGGGCTCCTGTCCCCATTCTGGATTCTCCTATGGGAACCTCAGAATATGGTTTATGTTGTATCTGGTACTAATGAAGGCCCAAGTTTGTTCCATCTCATCATGACGCTCTCTCTTTTTCTCTGTGTGTGTGTCTCTGTCTCTCTGTCTCTGTCTGTCTCTGTCTGTCTCTGTCTCTCTCTTTCTCTTCTCAATTTCTCCTCCCTGCTTGGCCTAGTAACTCAATGTGGTCCAAGAATTGCTCCCCTTGAAAAGGACCCACATGTATTAATATTTATATTTATATTTATAAATATTTATAGCAGCTCTTTTTGTGGTGGCAAAGAATTAGAAATTGAGAGGATGCCCATCAGTTGGGGAATGGCTGAACAAGTTGTGGCATATGAATGTAATGGAATACTATTGTGCTATAAGAAATGATGAACGGGCTGACTTCAGAAAAACCTGGAAAGACTTGTATGATCTGATGCTGAGTGAAGTGAGCAGAACCAGGAGAACGTTGTACACAGTAACAACTACGTTGTGCGATGACTAATATTGATAAACTTAACCCTTCCCACCAATAAAAAGACCTAAGACATCTCCGAAGGCCTCATGATAGAAAATGCTATCCACATCCAAAGGAAGAACTATGGAGTTCAAATGCAGATCAAAGCATACTATTTGCCACTTTTTTTCTCTCTTCTGTTGAGTTTTGTTTCCTCTTTCTGATGGTTCCTCCTATTGGTTCTAATTCTTACTTATGACATCACTAATGTGAAAATATGTTTAATAGGAATGTATATGTATAGCCTATATCAGATTGTGCACCATCTTGGGGAGGGTGGTAGGGAGGAAAGGGAAGAAAAATTTTTAAACTCAAAAGCATATGGAAGTGATTGTTGATAAATCAAACTAAAGTAATTAAGTGGAAAAAAAAAAAGAAAATAAGAGTTACTAGGAAGGCTGTGAGCCTTATATAAAAGAAGGCTTTGGGAGGAGTTCAGTGCTCTGCCCTTCAGGCCTCCGATCAGAAGGCAAGAGGCAACTGAGGGCCAATTGAGGAGGTATAATCAAAATCTGACTCATTCTTCCTTGTGATGAGATTTCAGTTGATCAGTTTATCTTGCCCAGGGGGGAGAGGACATGTTTTTTTGTTGCTGAAAGACTAAAAGTGTTGCCCAAAGGCAGCAAATTTAAAAATGGAACAGTCTTTTAAAATCATTGTTTTGAATTTATGTGCCTTCCAAATTTCAGCCACCTCATCTTAGTTGCAGCTCTTTCTTGCCACTGGAAATTTTGGATGTGGAATAAATAATGAGTTTGAAAGGTAGTAGCAGCACTCTGAGGCCATGTGGAGGAGGCTGCCACAAGGAGTAGAGGTTTCCCTATTCCTGGAGGATTTCCCATGGAGGAACAATGGTTGTATATATTATATGAGGAATTTTTATTTAGATATGATTTAAGCCTCATAAGTGCTGAGGTCCTTTCCAACTCTGATATTTTGAAATTCTTTGATTACACCTAAAATAATTAATGGATTTTTGGAAATGGATATTGGAGGGTCCCTTTACAAAATTCTGTTGAAGATTTTTATTAAACAATTCAACAAATTAAAAAAAAAAGAATTGCTCCCCTTCTTTCTAGAAGGGTTGTTTTAGGAATTCCGTTGGCTGGTTCCTTCTACAGGATTGCCATCCCTTTTGTTGGGGAAACAGGAAGAAATGGAGCCTGAAATCAGGATGTTATCAATATTAACACACTAATGCCCTCTGACCGACTATTGTTAATTCTTCTGTACTCTGTTTATATTACTATTCATATCCTTTCCTTGAGTGAATGGGAAAGTTAAACTTTTGGGAGTAACTTGACCTCTCTCTTATCTTACAGACATATTTTAAAAATAAGGATATTGGGTGAGGAATCTAAGCCAGAATTTTAATTAATGATAATTGAAGTCAAAGTCCTTGGCCTTGGACAAACATATTCCTGAGGATTTTATAAACACCACCTATTCTGTTACGAAACAATAGCTTGAGATCAAAGACATTTCTCAGAAAATAGATATCTTAGGATCTTAGCCTGGTGAGTTGCAATGAGATTTTCACCTTTGGAAATTTTGTGATTAAAAAAAGGACAAATAAGCCAGAATATTCAATATCTACCTTAAAAATCTGTCACTAGGTGAATTTTGTGTTCTTGTGTATTTTTCAAATCAAAATGAACCAGGAAAAATAAATTTTGAAAAAAAATTACATGACACTAATGCATTTTTTCAACTAATAGACATAAACAAATCAAAACCATTTCAGATAATGACTTTAAAGGCACCACATAATTTCAAAGAGTGCTAGGAAACAGCTCCCCCTATGCCACACTTATAACACATATTTGGGGGTCACACTTTCCCTCGCCAATTTAGTACATAGTCATAGCGTATAGAGAGCACTATGTGCTAAGGGGAGATGCAGAGTTTAATTAAGTCCCAGATCCTGTCCTCTTAGATTTTAAAAATAGAAAAACCTGATTAATTCCCACTCTGAAAAACATTGAATAACTTTGTAGAAACCTCTTCATTTCTAGAAATTGTATAATATTGACTCAATGCTTTTTAAAGACGTGCAGCGTGGTGGCATGTACCTGTCATTCCTACTACTGGGATGCTGAGGGTGATGGATCTCTTGAGCTCAGGAGTTCTGAGTTTAAGCGTTAAAACTTGAGTATATGCATTTTAAGTGTTAAAGATTGGGCATATGCACTAAGTTTGGTATTAATATTGGAAACTTTCAGGAGCAGGGATCACCAGGTTGCCTAAGGAGGGGCAACCTGGCCCAGGTTAAAAAAAAAAAGAAAAAAGCAGGTCAAAGCTCCCTTGATGATCTAAACCACATGTGGGAGAATAAAAACCTGATTTTTTTTGTTGTTTGTTTGTTTTATGTTGTTTGTTGTTTTCAAAAGGGAGACCAAACCACTGGGTGGTGCTATGATTATGAAGGACAATGTAATGTCCTTGACAAGAAGGCAGCACTCACTGGAGAGAAGTGAAATTGTATTTGTAATTTATGGACTACTGTGAGTCATTTATGGTTTTCTGATTTTTTAAATGGGGTGAAATAATGAATGTCTTATTCCTGTTATACAGTGCATTTGAGCATTTGCAGAGGTGCTATCAACCCTTTTACTTACATCTTTGGAGACCTAGAAGAAAGTTGTATTTGACATGTAATCTGAGATTACCCAGAGGTAACCCTGAGTACTAAAACGTAAGCCAAAAAGCTATGATTTAGGGGTAGCCAACCCAATCAAGATCAGAACCAAGGATACTGGTAATATTGGTGAGAGTACAAAAAACTGCAACATGCATCTTTACAAAGATAGTTATTAGTAGTTCCCTTTTCTCTACTGCACTCTGGTGCATTAAAAAAAAAAAAAGCAAGAGGGAGAGAAGAATTATTTGGTTCTCTTTTAGATGCTCAGTAAAAAGGGACTGTTCTGACTCATAACAGTCCTAGAGGATCAATTCATCCCCAGTTGTGAGACTCAGTTATTTATCCTTATTAAACTAGTAGACAAATCTTCCAGATCCAAAAGGATGTCCATAAACCTCTCAATGAGCAGTCTACACCATCCATAGGAAGATACAGAGTCCCAAACAAAGGCTCACCTACCAATAAATTCATCCACTTGATGAATTTCTCCCTATCAACCCCCTATTTATGTGAAGAACATTCTCATGAAAATTCTATAGAGATAAAAATAGTCACATAGATTGATATGGTTATTTTCTTAATAATCTGTTGTAGTTGTTAAAGTGCCCTTTGGAATCATTTCCATTGTTTTGGAATCTTCTCTGTCTTATATTTCATGGATTTTTGTCTATACGGATGTTGATATATCAGAAAGCATAATAATCCAGCCATATGTTGTGCAAATCTCATCCATGTTCTTCTATAAGTCTTCTATTGAAAATATACCCAATATTCTGGAAGTCATCCTTATGGTCTTACTATTTTATGAATACCAGTATAGCATTAGCATGGTCGCTCTGATTTCATTTCCTTTGCTCTCATTACATGCATGGCTCACCTATTTTTCTGCTTATACATGTCCTGGATATTGTCTTTTTGACTAATTTTTGCCTAAGTCATCATTACAATATGTGGCAGCATCATACCCATGATGCATCTTTCCATTGATACTTAAAGTCCCTGTAATTTTCATTCTTTGATATTTTGTTGATACAGCATCACTAGGAGAATATTGTTGTTTTAAAAAGTGGTGGCAGACAGTACTGATGGCCTCTAGTGACATTACACTGTTTGATTTTCCATATTCATTTCAACCTCCTCTTCTTTATCTATGCTATTCTGGACTCAGCTCATTACTACTTGGGATCCAAGCCATGTGTAATGACAGACTAATTCATTTGATTCTCCAGCCTAGTACCTGTCATAGTCTGAACATTATGCATTCTCCATTAAATTGTTTTTTGTTCTTTCTTGTACTGATTACTAGGGGAATCTCGTTTTAGCCTTGTGGATCTCATTAAAGAGACTGTGCAGTGTTCTATCTTTTGATACACTCATGACTATGATACACTCATATCTTCCATGATGAGGAGTATTTCTACTGCCTGGCTTAAATTCAACAAATATCCTTAAGTACTTACTGTGTGCAAGGCATTGGGATAAAAAAAAAAGATAAAAACAGTTAAGACTCAGATCCTGATCTTAAGTGCTTTACACTTTAAAAGGAGAAAAGACACATGCATAAAAATTAATACTATTAAATTCTGATACCACAGAAAGTGGGATAAGTACAGACTAGGTGTCATGAAAAAATTGAGGCAGGAGAGAGAACTTTTTTTCAGGGCAGAGAGGGCAGGAAAAGTGCCATGAGTGTCATTGGAGTTGGGCATTGAAGGGAGAAGGGGATTGGGATGATGAAATGGAGAGGTAATCCATTCTAGCTACGAGTAAAGGCATGAGAACTGGAGAGCGAAAGGCAAGAATAGAAAAATCACAAGATTTTGAGCAGGAACAAACTTTGGAGCTCATATGACCAACTATTTAATTTTATAAGGGGAAAAACAGAGGCTCAGGAGGGTAAAGTGATTTGCTTCAAGATCCTACAAATAGCAAGTAGCGGAGCTGAGATTCAAATATAGATCATCTGAAAAAAATCCTGCATCCTTTTTGCTATATCACTTTGGTACAGTTCAAGTTCAGGGAGAAAAAGAGATATAGTTGTGAGCTATCTTAAGCTACACATGTGTTCCTTAACATGTTTATCTGTTTATTTTTCTTCTTTCTAAGTCTTAGAATCTAAGAGACGGCTCTCCAGATGGGGGGAGGGACGCACTGAATTCACAAATGGTGATATAACAATAAAAGGAACATATCAATACTTTTAATGTATAAATATATACATACATATATACACATGTGTTTGTGAGGTTTCTTTTGGTAGGGAGAAAAGCAGTTTTTAACAGTGTGCTTGAAGAGTTTCCTATGTGAAAAAATCCAGGAGAAAATTCGCATATTAAAAAAACAACTTGTCAAAAATAAAAATAGGCTTAAGGTAACTGTTATAGAAGGCATATACTAAGTCCTTCTGTAATCCTTATGTTGTTGACAATATTAGAGACAAAATTAATGCTTGGTTCAGTAAACTATTAGACTAATCAAAAACAGTAGCAATAATAGTAACAACAACAGCAATAATAACAATAATGAATAATAAACAACTCACATAATAATAATAAGTCCCATTTTACAAATAAAAGAGTATTACAGATGATAATTGTTGTTTGTTCCTCATTTTAAAGAGGACCAATGGCATCACAAGGTGGTGAATTGACTCACATGAATTGGATTTAAGTGAGGCAGAGTTGCACAAAGTCATCAACCTCACTCACTCTTCCAGAGTCCTCAAAGTCCAGTGGCAAGACAAAAAGTCAGAACAACTGGCAAAGGTCCAGAATGCAATGGATACATATAATCTTTGATGTCTGACCAAGTTCTAAGCACTCCATAGCACCTGCTTCAAGCTGCCTTCGGGGCCATTGGAACAAATTGTTCTCATCTGCCCATTTCACTCAGGAAAGTATTCACATGCTTGGGATAGACAATCTCTCAACTCACTAACAGATTTGAGTCCCATCAGTTACCCTCAACCTGGTTTAGCCTGTCTGCCAAGATGGTTTACTTGGGTGTGGCTGCTGCACATACTCCAGGTGAGAACATCACTCCAGGTGAAGATGGACACCAAAGGTAGATGAGCAGCCCTGAAAAGGACTCAGTAAGCCCTCACAACAGAGGTGCTGGTCCTCCCTGAACCCCTCACCCAATAGTAACTCATAGGATCATGTAATGAAGTAAATTTGAACTACTTTCTATTATTCCCCTGTGAGCCCAACATAGTAGATTTTTGTATTGACTTTGCAGTTAGGAAAACCTGTGTTCAAATCCTACCACTGATTGGTTAGCTGTATGATCAGGGACAAGTCACTTTACCTTGGTGAACCTCCTATGCCAAAATGAGGGCATATACTAAGTGGTCTTTAAGACCCTTTCTAGTTCTAGATTAATGAAATTTAATGAAAATTTGGATTTTCATATATCTCTTTATTTTTTGTTTGTTTTATTTTTAAAAAACACGGCACACCTACACTGTGCAGCCATGTAGAAAGGAGAAGGAAATGACTAAGATGAGGGGAAAAGCATCCAGGCCAGTCCCATTAATAACAATTCCTGTTCCAGTGGCTGGCCCTGCTGTCCTGAGGTTAGACATTGTTGATTAAGCTGAAATTTGCTGGGTTTGGCTGCAAATGCACTGCAGATGGTGAGGAAGGGAGAGCTCAGCTGCAGCAAGCCTTCCCAATGCTGAGAGATGAGAACCTTAATTTCTGGGTCTAGCTAGAGAAGGTCACTGCCTGCCCTGCAGTAGGGGGTAGCAGTCAGGTAGCTTTCCTTGTAGTGACCTTTCTCATAACTCAGCCCCATAAGGACTATTGTTGCTTTTCTGTACAACAAACTTTATGCCCTAGCCTAGCCATACTCTCTTCTCCCACCCAGTACCTGCTGCGTCATTTCTGAATGTCCCTACCCAGCCGAATCCCCATATCTGCAAACTTTTATACTTAGAATCCTTAAGATTTTCTTTTTTTTTGTCTTCTGCAATCTGGTTTCCAATTTCATTATTCAACTGCAACTGCTCTGCAGACTTGCATGTGATCCTTTAATGAGGAATAAGGAGGGAGAAGGTACCCACTTGGGGGCAGTTTCATGTGCAATCATCTTTTTTATTGTACTATGTTACGAAAATGCTTGTTCAATTCCATAAATCAAAAATAAAATTTAATAATAAAAAAACTCCAGTGGCTCCCTATTGCCTCCAGGAGCAATTTGAAAATGTTTGTTTGGCATTCAAAGCCCTTCATAACCTAGCCCCTTCCTATTTTTCCGGTCTTCTTACACCTTACTTCCTGGCACATGCTATTCAATCCAGTGACACTGGCCTCCTGGCTATTCCACAAACAAGACATCCCACCACCTGGCTTTGGCCATTGTCTCTTGCTGTTCTCTCTGCCTGAAACACTCTCTCTCCACCACTTTACCAGCTGACCTCTCTGGCTTCCTTTAAGTTCCAACTAAAATCCCACCTGCTACAGGGAGTTTTCTCCAAACCCTCTTAATTCTACTGCCTTCCCTCTGTTAATTATTTCCTATTTATCCTGTATATAGCTTGTTTGTATGTATTTGTTTGCTTATTATCTCCTCCATTAGATTATGAGCTCCTTGAGGGCAGGGACTGTTTTTTGCCTCTTTTTTGCAATGCTAACACTTGCCACATTACCTGGCACATGGTAGGCATTTATTAATTTTTATGGATTGATTACTGAAAGAAGAATCAGAGAGTTTCTGGACTAATCCTACAAACCATATGGCTTCCTTTGCTATTGCTGCAGCAACCAATCAGTGATCAAATCTGCTGACTGGTGTTAATAAGCAAGTGTTGGCAGTCAAGCCTGTAGTGCATTGTCAGGATGTCCAGCATGCATTGGCAGCAATATATACATGTAATGACTTGTTTACAATACAGTACTATATGGTTATATGATACAATACTGCATCATCAATATTTCAATACAGAAAAAACCCACAAACTTAAATTGTTAGATTTAAGATGCATTTAAAAATTTTTATATTTTTTGAAATGACACAAATTTCAAAAAATTCATCAAAGCATTAAAGAAAGTAGATTTCCAGGGGGACACTGAGGAATTTTTTTTTGTAAAGGGGTTGGTAGATCAATTAAGTCTGGGAACCTCTGTTCTAGCCACTACCGACACCTCCACACTAACCCAGCATTCCTGGTCCCATCTCCTTTCACCAATCCATCCCCAGTCTGGGTGCAATCCCCTACCCCAAATAACATGCCTCTCTCTCTCTCACCCACCTCTGGTTCAGCCCCTACATCCCTCACTCAGTTCCTTTCCTTCAGGCCTCCCATCCATCCAAGCTGAATGGCATTATTGTAGCCTAGCCCCTGGGAGGAGGAGAGGAGGAGGAGCTAGTGAGAGCTCCCCTTCCACCCCCAGACTTCTGCAGCTGTCCAAATAGGGTGGTTTCTGCCAGAAGCCCTTGGAACAAGAGGAGTCAAGCCTCCACTAATTGTTTTGCACGTCATTCATGCCATACCCTTCAATGCCATGCTCTGTGTGTGTACACATATATAAATATATATTATATATAAATATATATTAATATGTACACACATTTGGGGGTGTGTGTATTTCCTGTTTAGGAATAATATGGTCCCTATATTGAACTTAGAGGATCATAATATCCTATATCTAAAGCCCCCCATTTTACAGATGAGGAGACTGAGACTCAGGGAAATTAAGTGACTTACCCAGTGTTAGGCTGGTTGTCAGTGATACGTCTTATCACCAGCATCATTCTGTAGCTGCTTCTTACTGCTGAGTAGCCCACAGCTTGGAGGAATTTCTTGCACATGACTTGTCTGTTATCATATATTCAAGCCATTGTATCACCCACCCTTGGGAGTAGGGTCCTGGTTTACTCCCGCCAGTTTTACCACGTTAGCATAAAGCTTTACTATTCCTGCCACAGATGACGGAGGTGTGTTCATCCCTTGGAATTCTAGCTAGAGGTAAGGTTCAAGCGCCATTGCCTTAATCTCTGAGACATAAACATATACTTGCCAGATCAATGATTTCATTGGAATAGAGAATTCCTAGTGAGGAAACTCCCCTCTACCAATGCTGATCAGCAACTTAAAATCTTGGACACTATCCTAGGACGTTGTTGGTCAGTCATTTCAGTCACGTCTGACTCTTCATGACCCCATTTGGGGTTTTCTCGGCAAAGATGATGGAGTGGTTTGCCATTTCCTTCTCCAGCTCATTTTACAGATGAGCAAACAGGGTTAAGTGACTTGCCCAGGGTCCCATAGCTAGTAACTGTCTGAAGCTGGATTTGAACTCAGGTCTTCCTGACTCCAGGGCTGGCACTCTATCCACTGTACCACCTAACTGCCCCTATCCTAGAATGCTGAGAGATTAATTGATTTGCCCAGAATCACACAGTCAATGGTCTGAGGTAAGCTTCAAATCCAGGTCTTCATGACTGCAGGTTCAGCTCTGCAAGTCCACTGTGCCTTAAGCTGCCTGTGGTAGAAGAAAGATGAGGTTATTAACCCTACCAGCTAAGGTGTACCAGAGAGGAAAGAACTGAGCTCACTCACACATCCAAAAACCAAAAAATGTGTTACTTTTTTCCCCCTAAAAGCTGATGCAATCAGGTCTATACAGCTGGAAATAGTTGAGGTATTTGTCTTCTTACATAGATATCCAAAGAAACTGTGGTGGGTGATACAATCCAAATAAATATCCAACTTCTTTTTGTGGTTAAGTCTTTTTAGTGGTATCTGACTCTTCATGACTGTATTTTTGTGGAGTTTTCTTGGTAAAGATACTGAAGTGGTTTGCCATTTCCTTCTTCAAGGTCCCAAGAAACTGAGGCAAGCCTAGGTTAAGTGATGTACCCCAGGTCACACAGCTAGTAAGAGTCTGAGGCTGGACTCCAGGCCCAGCACTCTATCTACTACACTACCTAGCTGCCCAAGAGACAACATACTCTCTATGTGCCATTTTGTAAAATCCCCTTACCTAGGTGTTTACCCTCAAGGAACTCCTAGAGCAGGGATAGGGAGCTCCCCCTTTAGGTCCTCAAGTGCAGCCTTTTGACTGAATCCAAACTTCACAGAACAAATCCCTTAATAAAAGGATTTATTCTGTAAAACTTGGACTCAGTCAAAAGGCCCCACCCAAGGACCTAGAAGGCCACATGTGACCTTGAGGCCGCAGGTTCCCCATCCCTGTCCTGGAGCAACTTTACTTGAGTAAGCTCTTTTGTCTTGTTTTGCTTTGAGAGTTCTAAAAAATGCCAACCTTAGACCCTCCCTGAAGATTGCATGTAAATAAATGAATGAATGAATGGACAAGTAAATAAATAAATAAAATTTTAAAAAGTGACTTTCATCAATCAGATCCTAAGCACAACAAAGTTTGCTTTCTTTTCCCCCCAGCATTCTAGTATTAAGACTCTTAAAATACCAAATTCTACAGACAATCTAGAGAAATCTATTGGAAGCTCAGAAGCTAAGTGTGGCTCTCCAGAGGAGAAACAACCTGCTCAGCAGGCGGTAGGTTAAGCCTTCGGAGTTCAGGTCTCTCGGAGGATAAATGAAACTGGTCCTTTCATAAGCCCTAGAGTTTTGACAGACAATGCTGCCCCCTTAGGGGATAAAGGTGGAAACTAAGTAATCTTGTCTGCCATGATTTGAGGAGTACAAGAACAGAAAATCAAGTAGGCCTTTACAAAAGGACTCTCAGGCTATCTTGCGAAAAACCTATTTAACCAGTTAACTATATATAGTACATAGCTGAAATGCTGTAAAATTACAATGAAAAACATTAGAAAAGAATATCATCAGCATTATAAAATGAAATTAATTAAATGAAACAGGAAAACAATGAAAGGGAGGTACAGTAACTTTGGTCTTAAGAGGGCCTTAGTTCGAATCTCAACCTTGATGCTACCTTTGTCATTCGATGATCCCAAACTACTCCCTGTCACCGTCTTCCATCTTTTCTACATCAATATTCTCCTAGTAATTCTATATTGCTACATATTGCCATGACCTTTAAATGTTCAAAACTACAGACCACCTAAGAGTCAATGAAAAGATAAAGATTAGGCTTAAGTAGGAAGCATATTTCTAGGGATAAATTATATTTAACCAACATGGTTTAAGCTGGTTTCCTCCTGAAAAGTGACAAAGCTGTCACTGGGATTGGATTAGCTGACAGGTTCCTGGTGGCCTTTTGACAGGGCTTCCTAGTTACCTAAGGGTACCGAAAGGTCCACCCATGTGGAGTCAGGGTTCTTTGGACTTGGGAGATGCCCCAAGTCCCTGAGGGTCACCACATCCTGCCTTATTCACCAAACAATTTCCACATGGAGGTAAAAACAGTGTAGCATAAACTAAGTGTTACAATATCCTGCTTGTTCATCCTTTCCATTATATAGTGACTCAGGGATTTTTAATGTGGTATGTATGGACTTTTTTTTCCAAAATGGGATAATTATCTCCTCTTCCTCTGTAAACATGGGATTATGTCTCTTAAGCCGTTTTAGCTTAATCTATTTTAAGGCCACCTTATTCCCACCAGTTCTCCTCCCCTTGTCATCAACTCCTGCCCTCCTTTCCATTTGTTACCCCTTTCTCTAGGCTTAGAGTTTTGCTTTTTAGTTCTTTTTCTTTCTTGCTTTTATCTAGTTAGATAATTCTTCCCCTCTTTTCCCCTCTCAGTTAAGTAGTCAAATAAAATTCCCTTTCCTCTTCTTTCAGTTTTTTTTTTGTTCATTAGTTTTACAAATTTCATTTCTGTGCCTTTTTCTTAAAAAAAATACTTTCCCTAATTTCTTCATTATTTATCTTTTCTTTCTGTCTTTTCTGGACTTCTT
Source organism: Vombatus ursinus (assembly GCF_900497805.2). Taxonomy (NCBI): domain Eukaryota; kingdom Metazoa; phylum Chordata; class Mammalia; order Diprotodontia; family Vombatidae; genus Vombatus; species Vombatus ursinus. Next base: position 22,216,094 of record NW_020941197.1, read on the forward strand.
TTTTAAATCATGGCATTTGTACTTATTTAGTTCTTTTTTAGTCTCTATATTTCTCATGGAATTAAATCTTCTAAAGTATTTATTTGGGATTTCTTCTTCTAAATTGTTTCTATGTTATTGCATTGTAGATCTTGTTCCTTGACTCCTTTTTTTTTTTTTCCTGCTGTGTCTCAGTCTTGGAAATAGCAATTTTGGCTGATGATAGAAAGGATATTGCCCCATGTAAGAATTTTCCTGTGTCCCTGATTTTGTAGTATATTATTAACTTTTGCCCTCTTCATGGCCATTTTTCTCCTTTTTTTAAAATATATTTCCTCACTAGGTCTATGCCCTCCCACTTTTCTCGGTGTCAGTTCCCTGTAGGAGGTCTGATTCCATTTTTACCCTGACATAGAATAAGTGGTCTCGTTAAGTACCTGCAAATATACTCCCAAAATCACAATCTCTCTTTATATATCTCTCTTCTTTCGTGAAAGAATTCATCAGTAGAGGCCCCTCCCACCATCAAAAACAGGATTTTCCAAGTTGTTTCTTCCTTTTTCAATCTTTCCGTTTGATTCTGTTGTTTTATCTGCTTATGGTCATGGTCTTTAACTTAGTTTTCATCCTCCTAAGTCTGGGGATAATTTCAGCCTTTTTTTTTCCTTTATTTTTTCCTGTTGCTCACTTTCCAACTCCCTTCCTTTTGATGGCAGTTTCCCTAGGGGTTATATTTCAAGGTAGCTTTCTCCTCCTACACTGGACAATAGTTTTCTTCCTCATGTGACTGTTGGAAGGTCAGAACTAGTTCCATTTGTGTGGTAGGGACTTTCCTTCAGGCTTAGTGGAGTATCACACAGCCACACACATGTGTGTTTCCTCAGTTCCCCTCATTCCTCATTTCTCTGGCTAAGCTCTGTTGTAGTACAGAGTATTAGCACACTGCTCTCCCAGTGCAAGCAAGGTTCTGCCATTGGGATTTCATCAGCACTGGAGAGGGATTTAGGGGAGTAGAGCTGAATTCTGTTTCACAATTATGGGTTGGCTTATGAAGCCCTGCTGACAGAAGATGTTGGACAGTGGGGCAGGGAATAATGAGGGAATCTATTAGGCATTAGGGATAACTGGCCTTTTCTATCATTCATTCATCAGGTTTTACTTCCTTATGGTTCTACACGTTGGAGATGCTCAAACTGCTTTATCTCTTGCTCATGACAGCTTTGAGAAGTTGTGAGGATCAGAGAATATGCCTGATCTGTTTCATTGGTCATATGACCGGAAGTGGTACATGAACTTAGAAAATATTTTGATATTTATATTTCAATAGAATTGGTTTCCTCTCTAATCTAAGCATTAAAACATTACGCTGATAAGCAATCCATAGACTTCACTAGACTGTCAAACAGTTCTCTTGCACAAAAAAAAAAGGTTAAGAACCCCTGGGCTAATTAAACCTCCTTTTGTTAAAAGGAGTCTCATTTTAGTTCAACACTAAAATGAAACTTACAGATTTGACTGATCAGGCCTGCTTATTACAGGACAATTCTGGCAAGTTTTCTGAAGGATTTAATTAGGGAGAAAATGTAATGTAAAGAAGAGTAAGGCATTATATGATGGGATCATCCAGCAGACATGTTCTAGAGCAAAAGTTTTTAAATGAAACAAGTTCTGGATGATATTCTCATTGGTGATAGTTGGGGTTCTAATCTCAAGATGATTGCACCATATTGTGTGATTTACCTCCCAACTGTGTCACCACAGGAAAAGATTACTGTTTCATCTGAAGCACATGGTGCACCACTGACTTCCCAGGCTCAGCTTATGGCTCAAGAATGATGGTCATTGCTTACAAGATAGGTTTCAGAGGCAGAACCAAAATGGCTGAGCTCACCTGAGCTTGCCCCCAAATCCCCCCAAATCCCTTTAAAAATGACTCTAAACAAATTCTAGAGCAGCACAACCCACAAAAGATGGAATAAAACAAATTTCCAGCCCAAAGACAACTTGGAAGATCAGCAGGAAAGATCTGTTTGCACCAGGGTGACAGACAAGCGCAGTTCAGCACAGGCGGGGCCCCAGCAAACTAGGAGGGCGACGAGATCACTGGCAGCAGTGGCACTTTCCAGACCTTTCAGCCCACAGATGCCAAAGACAACTTAGAAGGTCAGCAGGAAAGGTCTTTCGCATCTGGGTTAGAGTGGAGTTCAGCACACTCCGTGTCAGCACAGCCCCAACCCCGAAACCAGGAACAGGCCTTGGGATTGACTGAATCAGCAGTGGTGGCAATAGCAGTGGCAGCAGCTGCTTTCAGAACTCTTAGCCAATAGATGGTAAGGGGGTCAAACAACTGGTCAGAAGGAAATTACAGGGATCTTTTTGCTAGCACTGAGGCAGGAGTCTGTTGCTTTGCCCATACTCAGATCTGGGTCGCTGTCTTGGGTGGCGGTCCTGGGGCAAAGAGGAGCACTAGCACAGCACAGCTTGTGGCCACAGTGGAGGGGGGGACCCTCCTCACAACTCCTGGGCAGAAAAGAGTGCTAGTGGTCACTCATAGACCAGAGCACAGGTCAAGAGAGTAGTAAACACTTCTCCTTAGATCATATCACATTGGAAAACAGAAAACTTACAGGTCCCTATAAGTATCTCTGAAAACAGCTGTGCAAAATTCCTGAAGTTTAGGATAGTGCACCCTCCACCCTGGAAACAGAGCCCTACTTTAACAGAATTAAAAGTCCAGTAATAGACTGGGAAAAATGAGTAAACAATGGAAAAATATTCTGACTATTGAGAGTTATTATGGTGACAAGGAAGATCAAAACGCACACTCAGAAGAAGACAACAAAGTCAAAGGCTCCTACATTCAAAGCCTCCAAGAAAAATGTGAATTGGTCCCAGGCCATGGAAGAGTCAAAAAGGATTTTGAAAATCAAGTAAGAGAGGTAGAGGAAAAATTAGGAAGAGAGATGAGAGTGATGCAAGAAAAATGATTCAACAACTAGGTAAAGGAGACAAAAAAATACTGAAGAAAAGAACACCTTAAAAACAGGCTAGGCCAAATGGCAAAAGAGGTCCAAAAAGCCGATGAGGAGAAGAATGCTTTAAAAAGCAAAATTGGCCAAATTGAAAAGGAGTTTCAAAAGCTCACTGAAGAAAATAATTTTTAAAAATTAGAATGGAACAAATGAAAGCTAATGACTTTATGAGAAATCAAGAAACAATAAAACAAAATCAAAAGAATGAAAAAAATAGACACAATGTGAAACAATGTGAAATATCTCATTGGAAAAGCAACTGACCTGGAAAATAGATCCAGGAGAGATAATTTAAAAATTATTGGGCTATCTGAACGCCATAATCAAAAAATGAGCCTAGACGTCATCTTTCAGGAAATAAACAAGGAAAACTGCCCTAATATTCTAGAACCAGAGGGTAAAATAGAAACTGAAAGAATCCACCAATCACCTCCTGAGAGAGATCCCAAAATTAAAACTCCCAGGAATATTATAGTCAAATTCCAGAGTTCCCAGGGCAAGGAGAACATATTGCAAGCATCCAGAAAGAAAAAATTCAAGTATGGTGGTGCTGCAGTCAGGATAACACAAAATTTAGCAACTTCTATATTCAAGGATTGGAGGGTTTGGAATATGATATTCTGGAGGGCAAAGGAGCTAGGATTACAACCAAGAATCACCTACCCAGTAAAACTGAGTATAATCCTTCAGGGGAGAAATGCATATTCAGTGAGATAGAGGAATTTCAAGTATTCTTGATAAAAAGACCAGAGCTGAATAAAAAATTTAACTTTCAAATACAAGACTCAAGAGAAGCATACAAAGGTAAACAGGTAAGGGAAATCATAAGGGACTTAATAAGGTTAAATTGTTTACATTCCTACATGTGAAGATGATATTTGTAACTCATAAGACCTTTCACAGTATTAGGATAGCTAGAAGGAATATATATAGACAGAGGGCACAGGTGTGAGTTGAATATGAAGGGATGATATCTAAAAAATAAAATTAAGGGGTGAGAGAGAGAAATGTACTAGGAGAAAGAGGAAAAAGAGAGATAGAATGGGGCAAATTATCTCACATAAAAGAGTCAAGAAAAGGCTTTTATGGTGAAGGAGAAGAAGGGGGAGGTGAGGGGAAATGAGTGAACCTTACTCTCATCAGAATTGACTCAAAGGGGGAATTAAATACACAATCAATTGAGTACAGAAATCTATCTTACCCTACAGGAAAGTAGGAGGGGAAAGGGATAAGAAAAGGGGGAGGATGATAGGGAGGGCAGATTGGAGAAAGTAGTAGTCAGAAGCAAAACACTTTTGAGGAGACAGAGTGAAAGGAGAGAGAGTAGAATAAATGGGGGGATGGGATAGAAGGAAATACAGATAGCAATAGTTACTGTGAAAAAAATTTTGTAGCAAGTTTCTCTGATAAAGGCCTCATTTCTCAAACATATAGAGAACTGAGTCAAATTTATAAAAATAAAAGCCATTCCCCAACTGATAAATGATCGAAAGATATGATCAGGTTTTAGGTGATATAACTATAGCCATATGAAAAAAAATACTCTAATTCCCTATTGATTGGAGAAATGCAAATTAAAACAATTCTGAGGCACTACCTCATACCTATTAGATTGGCTAATAGGACAGTAAAGGAGAATGACAAGTGATGGAGGGGATGTGGGGAAAATGAAACATTAATGCACTGTTGGTGGAGTTGTGAACTGATTTAACCATTCTGTAGAGTGATTTGGAACTGTGCCTAAAGGGCTATAAAACCAGCCTTTGACCTAGAAATACCACTACTAGGTCTGTATCCCAAAAAAGATAAAAAGCAAAAAGGAAAAGGACCTATATGTACAAAAATATTTATAGCAGCTCTTTTCTGGGGGCAAAGAATAGGAAACTGAGGGGAAGTCTATCAATTTTGAGAATGGCTGAACAAGTTGTGGTATGTGATTATGATGGAATACTATTATACTATTAGAAATGATGAGCAGGATGCTCTCAGAAAAACCTGGAAAGACTTGCATGGACTGATGCAAAGTGAAATGTACTGTGCACAGCATAGTTGGTTTTTGTCCTTCATTCTTGAAGAGGACCAAAATGATATCACTATGCTAGAGTCAAGTTTCAGTGTGTCCAACTATGGCCAAACAGATCAATACGAGCTTGGAATGCTCTGCCACAGGTCAGGCACAAATAGTCCTTGTGAACATTTGGGGTGGTTTCTCTAAATGTGCGCATACTGTGTTTCCTTTGAGCTGTTTCAATTCTGCTTTGCTCATAGAGCACAGCGCCTTCTCTAATGAGGGCATGCCATGCTGGGTGGTCCTGTGCCAGTGACTCCCATGCCACATGATCAATCCCAAAGTTCTTAAGAGAGACCTTGAGAGTGTCTTTATATTGCTCCTTCTGACCACCATTTGAGCACTTGCCCAGCTCTCCATAAAATAGTCTTTTAGGCAAGTATACATTTGGCATTCAAACAATGTGACCAGCCCTTCAGAGTTGTGTTCTCTGCAGAGGAGTTTGAATGCTTGGCAGTTTAGCTCGAGAAAGGACTTGATCTTTCTAAGACAATTCAAATGGAAGTGATTCAGTTTCCTGGCATGGCACTGGTATACTCTCCAGGTTTCATGGACATACAACAATAAGGTCAGCACAATGGCTCTGTAGACCTTCAGTTTGGTAGTCAAATACTTCTTCTATCTCACTTTCCTTCGGAGCCTCCCAAACGCTGAGCTAGCTCTGGCAATGCATGTGTCAACCTCATTATCAATGTGCATACCCCTGGAAAGTATACTGTCAAGGTAAGTGAACCTATCCTCAGCATTCCAATCTTCTCCATTTGCTGTAACCAATGATTCCACATATGGATGGTGTGGTGGTGGCAGCTGATGGATCACTTATGTTTTCTTGCTGTTAATTGTTAGGCCAAAATTAGCACAAGCAACAGAGAATTGATCCATACTTTGTTGCATCTCAGCTTCAGAGGCTGCGAAATATTGTAAGATGATCAGCTGTGAATGACTTAGCTATTCTTAGCAATACAATGATCTAAGACAATTCTGAATGACTTATGATGAAAAACACTGTCTATTCCCAGAGAAAGAACTGATGGTGTCTGAATACAGATTGAAGCATACTTTTTTTAACTTTATTTATTTATCTTGAGTTTTTGTATGTGTGTGTGCTTATGCTTTCTTTCACAATATGACTATTATGGAAATGTTTTGTGTGACTACCCAAGTATATCCTATACTGCATTGTTTGCCTTCTCAATGAGGTAGGGTGGGGAGGGAGGAAGGGAGAGAATTTGGAACTCAAAGTTTTAAAAACAAATGTTAAAAATTGTTTTTACATGTAACTAGGGAAAAAATAAAATACTAAAAGACAAAACAAAACAAAACAAAAAATAAGACAAGTTTCAATGTGGGCTGGGTTGGAGGGGGGAAATTATTGTAATATAAAGACAAAATACATCATTATTTTTCTATTGGCTGGTTTTATGTGTACATTGAAAATTATAATTAAAATAATATTATGAAGATTATATATTCAAAAAATAATTATACGGCAGTGGGATGGGAGTTACTGAAAAGACAGATTTGTCATAATGTACCTGCTCTATCACTTTTCTTTTTTAATGAGAATAAAGAAATCAATCAATTAAAAAAAAAAAGAATGACAGTCATTGACCCCATTCTAGTTTAGCCCAACAATTGGGTCCTACTTCATTGAATTAGTGTTTGTGTCCATCTGCTGGCAGAAGGAAGCTCAGGAGTATTCTCATAGGATTGCCTTTCCTCTTATGTGACCATTTGCCTCATTAGTTGCCATAAGTATGTTTGAAAGAACCTATTTTCAGTTACCATTTAAATTCATACTCAAATGAACCAGTCGGGGTTGGCCAGGCAGACCCACCATTGCCAGCGACACACTTACCACTTGCCTTCTCAGACCCTATGTGGTCTGTTTGATTGTTTACATGTCTTGGATGAGTTGGGAGTCACCAACTGTATTCATTCTGATGAGATAAAGGATCATGAACACCATCTTTCCTGTTACTTCATCCACCCTAAGGTCCTTTGGGGTTTTTTTTTTTGTTCTTTTGCTTTTTGGTGAGGCAATCGGGATTAAGTGACTTGCCCAGGGTCACACAGTTAATAAGTGTGAAGTGTCTGAACTCAGATCCTCCTGACTCCAAGGCCAGAGCTCTATCCACTGTGCCACCTAGCTGCCCCTTTTAAGGTCTTTTGGACTTTACCATCTGCCGTATTTCTATGCCCTCTAGGCGCCAGGGCACTATCATTTGATTTACTGGTGCAGCCTAAGGATCTCTGACTCTAACCTCAGCCCTGCTGATTGAACTGAGCATTTCTAGGCCTTTTCACTTGTTCTGCAGCAGAACTTTCCTTTATGTACTCCCTTTCCCAAATTTGCATATGAACTTCTTGAGAACAGAGACTGAATCAGTTTGTTTTTTTTAATGTTTGTATCCCCAGTGCTTAGCACAGTACTTGGCATATAGTAAGTATTTAATTAATAAATGTTGTTTTTTTCTTTTTTTTCTTTTTTGGTGAGGCACTTGGGGTTAAGTGACTTGCCCAGAGCCACACAGGTAGTAAGTGTTATGTGTCTGAGGCCAGATTTGAACTCAGATCCTCCTGACTCCAGGGCCAGTACTGTATCCACTGTGCCACCTAGCTGTCCCATCTTTTACTCATTTTCATTCATTCAAATGAACATGTAGTAGAATAAGCTTTGCAATCTTCATAGGACTCAGGGAGTCTTTGGAATGGGAGTAAATTCTGTTTGCTCTCTTGTCTCTTTGAAGCATTGGAGGTTTCTATGTATTTTGGAGGTTAATTGCCTTCTACCAATGCCAACAGGAAGGCCGCATGTAGGCTAATTACTTGTATCAGCTTACCTATGTCATAAGGATTGATTGATTGGCTTGTTATTGAGTTGATACAGGGACTCAAAGAGATGAGTAGTTTCATAGGTGACAGGTAATGTAAAGGATGTGGGTCAGCTGATACTGACATATTTGTATTAATCCCATCAGAATCAAAATTATACTTATTAATTACCCTAGATGAAGAATGCCACATATAATCTACCTAAATGACACAAAAACAAGGATATTACAATAATTATGCTGGTATTAGAATCATAGAATCTCAGTGTTGAGAGGGACCTCAAATGTCAAGTCAACAAGCATTTATTCAGTGTCTACTGTGTGCTGGGTATTGTACTATATGCTAGGGATATAAATCCAGAACTGATCAGGAATCCCATCTTTGGCAATCCTGTCAAGTCCTCATGTAGCCTCTACTGAAGATTTATATTGAGGGGCAACTCTCTGCCTTCATCATGATCCCACCCCATTTTGGACAGCTCTGATTGTTAGAAAGTGTTTTTGTCCGTCAGTTCACACTCTGCCTTTCTGAAACTTCTGCTCATAGAGATATTACAAACCAAATGCTTGCTGCTATGGGTATTTTTTTACATCCTCCCCCTCAAATATGTTAGGGTAGGAAGCAAGGGAAAGTGGCCCAGAGGATCAGACCAACCCTCACATTTTTTCCAACCTCTTCTTTTGAGGTCACTACGGCTCTATAATCTATTGAAGACAATTTACACAAAGTAGAACTGTGGGTTCTGAAAAAAGGTTGGGTGGGAAATATGGTAAGTGGGAGTTTACTTCCTGTTAAACATCATACCACAATATCTGCAGCTGAAAGTGGTTAAAAATACAATGAGACTGAATCGTGTTACAGGTGGGCTGAAAGCAATGAATGCAAATAACTTTGGTAGTATCTAGGCCAGACTGGCTGGCATTTGTGCCTATCTGTAACTTTAGACTAGGAGCTCCTCATTATATACATACATATGCTCTATATACATATATATACACCCATATACACATGTATATATGCATATACACGTAACAAACACAATACACAAATATATTCAGATATGCATGCATGCCTGTATGTATACACGTGTATATAGGCATGCATACTGCAATACATGTATATTCATGTACATATACTGGCTTAGACATACATGTGTATGCATATGAGCATATTCCTATGCCTATGTGTATACATGCTTGTATATATATACTTATGTGTGTATATGTATGTGTGTGAGTGCTATAGTACCACATGTAGTGGCTCATGCTGCCACCACTGGCCTATGTGTACATGTATGCATGCAAGTATATATATATGTATATATGTATATATATACATACATATATATATATATATACACACACACACACACACACACACACACACATAATTAAAAGAACACAAATATGTTTCCTCCATCTGTGGGCACAATCCCACCCATTCTCAAATCCCATTTGTGGTCCTAGGTAGGAAGTAAAGAAAGAGTTCAGAATGTAATTGATTCAGTAATAAGCTTGCTGGTGACCTGTGCCTGGTACCTAGTCATTTTGCTGAGTTCTTAACCTTTATTACCCACAAGCTTGCTTGGAATGATGATGAAGATGATGATGATGATGGCTAACAAGGATATTACACTAATTACCCTAGTATTAGAATCACAGAATCTTGGTGTCAAGAGGGACTTTAGATGTGAAGTCAACTCAAGCACTGAAGCTTTAAGATTTGCAAAGCACTTTCCATATATTATCTCGCTTGATCCTTATAAAAACCCTATGAGGCAATTCTAATATCACTATTTTATAGATGAGGAAACTCATCTATAAATCTAAGATTAAGTGACTTACCCAGGGTGACACAGCTAGTGTTTGAGGCAGCATTGAAATTCACACCTTGACTATCTACTCCATTTTGATTCCTGGCCTCTTGAGTTGGACTCGCCCTCATGCACGCACATAGATTCTTGTGGTCCTAGAAGCCTGCCTTGTGCCTACCTATCATTTGATGCTCACAGACTGCAGTTTACAATCATAGGGACAGAGGTAGAACTGACAGCAGCACATACTGTGGCTCATGCTGCCACTGATGGCCACTGATGAACAAAAATCTACAAAGTCAGCAGCAGAAAGTCAACCTCCACACAGCCTACATCAGCTCCAACTCCCTCAATATTCCGGGGGACAAGCCATCCAACACTCAGCAGAAGGAATTAGTGAAATCTTAAGAAGTGAAGCTTTAGTGAAGCTATCACAGCTGTCCTTAATCGCCTGGAGAGCCCTGCCAAGGACGAGGGATTACATTTATTCTGCTTGCCCCCAGAGGAAAAATTGTAGAGCCGTGGGTGGAAGGCAATTGCTGAGTGGAAGATTTTGGCTTGACAGGAGAAATTTATAACAATTGGAGCTCTCTGAACGTGGAACAGAGGAAGTCTTCGACAGAGACTGGACATCCCCTTTGGGGAGATATTGTAGAGGTGATTCCAGCGGAGGAGTAGGTAGGATTAGATGACCTCTGAGATGCCTTTGTAACTCAGATTCTGTTAGTCTGTTTTAGGTTCTGACAAAAGTATCTTTATAATAAACTCCCCAGCACACTGTTTCATTGTGAAATAGAATTTTAGGAAAATGAATAGTCATTGTTTGGGATCACATTCTCTTCCAGGACCAACAAAAGAACTAGCATTTAGCTCTGTCATGAAATAGCAAATGAATATAAATTCTGCAAGACTCATAGGAAAGACAACACTCTTCCACCCACATCCCACCCACATTCTTTTAGTGCTCTTTCCTTCCTCAGATGTCAGCAAGCACTTGGTTTGCACCTCTCTTATGTGCTTGCCTTGTTCAGGTTTATACTTTAGCTAGCTATCGTTGTCTGTGACCGGTTTCCCCTAGACGTATGGCATCATGTGTTTGCTGAAAAATTGAACTGAATCAGAGACCTCCTAGGGCTCTTGTGGCAGTGCTTGTTTTCCTGCATATTTGATGGGTCCCATTGTGTGAGAAGCTGGTAGATTCAAGGTGGGCTTGGAGGAAGGAAGATAAAACTTAAAGAACAATCTCTTACTTAATGATAGGACAAAAGAAAAGGAAAAGCTTAGCTGTTTTGGCCCAGCAAACAATGCAAATAGGGCAAAAATTCATTGAATCATTGACCCGCAGAATTGGGAGGCATCTGTGAGGCCATCTAGTTTGATCTACAGCCCTGAAATCTTTCTCATGGGGTACTATGATCAGTAATCCCAATACCGATGAGACGCTCTTCAGCAATTTAGAACCCAGGCCACATGGGCAGATTTGGGTCTAGTGGGCCTGGTATGTAACTAGATGCAACTTGTGAAGTCACAGTTTCTTTTGTGAATAACCATGCGGAAAGTAAAGTGGAGAAGTAGCTTATGGTGGATATGGTTTCAAATCACATTATATATAAATGCTCTTATTTTTATCCTCACAACTAAGCTAGAAGGATAGGAAATGCAAATGTTATTACCCCTACCACTTTTTTTTTTTCAGGTGAGAAAACAGAGACTCAGAGAGGTTAAATAAATAGAGCAAAACCACAGCAGAGCAGGTACTCAAGTAGTTACTCTAGGCACAATTAATGTTCTTTCCACTGAACCAGGCTGAATTCTGCAAACAATTCACCATTTGAGTCATCAGCAGTTTGTCTATTGCATGGATTCTTGACCTGGGATCTGTGAACTTTTAAGAAATATATTTTGATAATTATAATTATAAAGTTGTGATTGTATTTCAGTATAATTGATTTCCCTTATACGCCTATGTAATTTATTTTATGCATTTAAAACCATTATTCTGAGGAGTCCATAGGCTTCATCAGACTGCCAACGGGGTCCATGGCACAAAAAAGGTTAAGAACCCCTGGTCTAGAGCCAGAAGCCTGGGGCTTGGAAGCCTTGATCTTGGAGAAGATACATTCCAGTCCAGCGGCTTTAGAGGAAGGGGATATGGGAGAATCCCATGCTCTGTTGAAGTGCCACTCTCTTTCCCTCCTTAAGTCACTTAATTAGTCAATAAACACTTGTTGTTCAGCTTTGTCTGACTCCTCATTACCCCATTTGGGGTTTTCTTGGCAAAGATACTGGAGTGGTTTGTCATTTTTTTCTCCAGAAATAAACATTTATTAAACACCTACTATGTGTCAGGCACCGTGCTAAGACCTGGAGATACAAAGAAATGTAAAAGACAATCTAACAGGGGAGAGGACACGCAAAGAACTATTAAAAATATGTGGGATAAATTGGAGATAATCAACAGAGGGAAAGCACTAGAATTAAGGAGCATCAGGAAAGGCTTCCTGTGGAAGGTAAAAGTTTAGCTGGGGTTTGAAGGAAGTCAGGGAAGCTATGGAGGTGGAGGTGAAGAGAGAGTGAAAACCAGTGAAACCAGTGAAAACGGCAAAATGTCCTGAGTCGGGAGACGTAGCTTAAGGAACAGCAAGGAATTCAATGTCACTGGGTCACTTGGGCAGGAAGAGCTACAAGGTATAAGAAGACTGGAGAGGTTGAGTGGGGAGGGACATGGTAGGAAGAGCTTTTGAGCATCAAACAGAGGATTTGATCTTAGAGGTGACAGGGAGCCACCGGAGTTTATTGAGTAGGGAGTTGTCCTGGTCAGACTAGGGCTCTAGGAAAATCAGTTTGACAGCTGATCTCACACACACACACACACACACACACACACACACACACACAAGTTGTAGGGCTCAGCCTGATGGCTTTTGATGCAGGGAGAACAGCAGAGCCCTCACTGACCGTACAGACGAGGCTGCAGCAGCACCCTTCCCCCGTTGTCACCACTACTGTCCAGCTCTCCCTGGGACCTGTGGAAAAGTTTGAGAAACTAGCTCTTTCTACGCTCACACCCGCTTTCAGTTCCCACTCCTTGACTTTTCCCCTATACTGCCTACCTCCTATCCCTTCCCTCAAGTTGATCACTTTATTAAAGAGTATCTATTGGGTGGATAGGGAAAAGAGAAAGCATTTGTATGGTTTTATGTATTAGTAAACTCATATAAGGGACATCTAGATGGTGTGACTTATAGAGTTTTGTATTTGGAGTCAGGAAGGCCTGTGTTTGAATCCTGCCTCAGACACTTACTAGTTGCATGGCCTTGGGAAAGTCACTTGAGCTCTCTTAGGCTCTGTTTTCTCATCTGTAAAATGAGAATAATAATAATAATAGTACCTATCTCATAGGATCAAATGGGATGACATTTTGCAAACTTTAAAGCACTACGCAAATTATACATGTTGTTGTTGTTGTTGTTATTTTATTATTATAAAGCAGCCATAATAGAATGAAGCATCTTGGGCTTTAACCCAAGGTGCTAATGTCAAGGAAGAGAAGGAGGAAGCAGAGTTTCTTAGTGGAGGAGTTCTTCCATTGGTTAATCCAAAAACCATTGACCCTACAATTCATGTGTCTCTGCCCTATGGTAGCCTGTGCTAAACTTTACTCTAGACCCTTTGACCTTACTCCTTCACTCCTTGCAATTGCTCCCCTCTTCTGCCTCACCTTGCTTCCATCCCCCCAACTGCCTTCTGGGCCCTCATCTCCCCTGTCCCAAATATTGATGCTGTAGTGAAAGATTCCTGGCGATGGCTATTATAGGGCTGTAGATTCAGAGCTCAAAGGGACCTAGGAGGCCACTGAATCCAATCCCCTCATTTTACAGATGAGGAAACTGAAACTATTCATTCGGAATTTATTGTGCCCAATTTCACAAAGCCTTCTTTACAGAGACCATCTCCCGTGCCCCTTTGCTAAGAGACTGCTACACTATTGGTGTTCATTGTCCTGGCATTTTAGAACTTTAGGACTAAAATACCCCTTAGGGTCCCCAAGGGAATTCCAAGTCTATGATTCTACAGCATGTAGCCTTGTTTGTCCTTCTAACCATTTAAATATGCTCATTAAACCTACTTGGAAAGATGGGGTCCTTTGAACCTCATTAAGTACTAGTTTATTTTCTTTATTCATAAATGTCTGAAATCATTTAGCTGATCTGGAGTCATATTCCCTTCTGTTAACAACATCTTTCCTGTTCATTTATCTACTTAGGCTCCAGATCTTTAACTGAATTTTCCTCCTCCTGAGATCTTTGGTAATTCCAATCTTTTCCCCCTTATATTCCCTTATTGCTCACTTTCTGATTCCTTCTTTGATTGCAGTTTCCCCTGGGGTCTGGATCTCAAAGACATGGCAGTCTTCTCCCACAGGGAGCAATTCATGTTCACTGAACTAAGTGTTTACCCCAAGGGAATTCAGGGGAAACAGACCGGGCCTCAGCTGGATGCTGGGGCTTTGCTTCAGGCAGGCCTGGTTGAACAAATGTTCCTGCTTTCCTTCCCTCTGTCCCTCAGTTCTCTATGTGAATATTATTGCAGCACATAGCATTGCTGACCCAGCCAGGACAAGCTTCTGTCTTTTGGTTTTCCTCAGCTTTGGAAGGAGGGATGGGTAGAGTTGAATTTTGTGGCAAACCTGGTAGGGGGCTTATGCAGCCCTGACAGCAAAGTTTGGGGAGAGGTGGAAGTTGAGGAGGGAGTACAGAATAAGCTGTCAAGGGGTTAGGGATTAACCTTCTCTGCTATTAGTTCATTCAGTTTTTACCTCCTTAGGGTTCTTGGCGTCCTAGACCACCCATGACAAAATCTGTTCACAGATTGTTTTTGTATGGGCCCACAAGCTAAGAATAGTTTTTGCATTTTTAAATACACGTTTTTTTTTAATGTAAAAAAACCAAAACACTATTCTTAGCTCTGAAGCTGTACAAAAAACCAAGCAGTTGGCTGTATTTGGCAATGGGCCATAGTTTAACCTCTGTCTAGACCATGGAGACATCTGAAATTGTTTCATCTCTTGCCCATAAACCATATTTGGAAAGATTTGAGAGGATGCCACCAAATGACCTCTCATTACAGGTTTACTGGAATGAAAAGTACCATCATTATCATGTTTCTAAGTTAGTAGTTGGAGGGTACATTCCTCCTGTTTAAGTAGGGTGTAGTGAACTGAACCTGAAAACAAATGTTCATTTTCTTCCCTTGATTTCTTGATGAAAATCTCCAAAAAACATAACTTCATCAGTCACATCTCTTGGGTGATATATAGCAAAGGTAAAATTATGTCAAGGTTCTCTTTTTTTCCATCCAAGTGCGAAGACTGGCTGTGGTCTAGATAACCATTGCAGGTGAAGAAGTTTGGTTACTCAGAGACTATGAAACTTCCAGTGAATCTCCAGAGGTGTTCCATATTTGCCACGTGGACTCTTGAGACCCAGCAAAGGATGAACATCAATTTCATTGGAGTGTTTAAGGTCAAAGGATGACATCTCATGGATGGGTTGCCCAGTGGACAGTTGGTTAATAAGAAGTTAGGCAGCCTCTCCTATGGGAAAGAAAGAGCAATCAGAAGCAAATTTAATTCCTCACGCATATGGATGCATATTCTGTAGGTTGCTCTTTCATATGTTCTGCCCTCCTTAAGAAGTTCATTCCATTGGCAGAATGGTTCAGAGAAGCATAGACAATACCAGGCTGATTTTCCTCTGAGCCTTGGTTAGAATAAATAACTTTGGGTCCCACCTGGACCTTAGGCCATACATCATTATAATAAATTATAGTTTCAGATGACAAAGGCAGGGGCCTAGGTAGAGTGGAGTTATGTATTGTGCCCTCGTCAGCTTGGTTGAAATCAAAGGGCTGGCGTGGAGTAACCTGCAAGACAAGAGGATGACTTTCAGTTTCATGTGAGAACGTGATAGCTATTAATCGTACCACTGAGTTAGTGAGCTATAGAATATGATTATTATAATATATCTTTTTTTGGGGGGAGGAAATCAGGGTTAAGTGACTTGACCGGGGTCACATAGCCAGTGTAGAATGTGATTATTATAGAAATGGGGGTTGGGGGAAGAGTATGAAATGTGTTCTGTGCGCTAATAATACCTCCAATGCTATAGAAATTCAGGTAGGTAAAGGATAAAGAGGAGTAAGATAAATATGTACTTAGAAAAGAAAGTCAGTAGAGACATCATTGGGCATTTTTGGTGCTAGCAGTATGCCAAGTCACTTAATTTCCCTACATACCAGTTTCTTTATCTATAAAACAAGTGAGTTGGGCATTCTACTTTCATGTTCATGTTTCTGAACTCTGAAATTACTTTATCTGATCACAATCTGTTTTCATTCCAACTCTCCCACTGTCTTATGTCTCAAATCTTCATTGTGGCCTCCAATCCCTCTACCTCTCAGTTCTTTATCAAGCTATCAACACTGCACCAGCTACACTCTACATTTTGACCCCTTGGTGAACAAGGTCTTCAGTCTCTTGCCCCTTTATTCTATTGCCAATCTCTCTCAACCTTGGATTATTCCACTATCTTTGCTCCTTATGAAACTAGAGAAAATGACAAAACCATACTGAATGGATTCACTAGAAATTTGTTACATAATCTTAACTGGCCCTCACTGTGGCAAGGCAATACCCTTACGTAATCTTAATTGACTCACTATCCCACTCATGGTACTAGCTTTTCCAAATTTTTTCATCCCTCCTCAAACTTCCCATGACTCACTCCCACCCCTCCCCCGTGATCTCATCTAAGAATCTTGACTCATAAGTGAATTAAAAAATTGATGCCATTCACCAAGAGTTCCGTTTTTAGCACCTCTTCACCTCACATTGCTCAGATGCATTCTACCACTATCTCTTCCTCCACCCCTGTCTCACAGAATCAGTTGGCCTTTCTCCAGCAGATTGCCCGTGCTATTATCCCCACTATCTCACTCATCTTTAGTCTTTCTCTGTCTACTGGTTACTTCCTTGGTGCCTACAAACTCACTCATGTCTCACCCCATCCTCAAAAAAAAAAAAACAAAACTCACTTCATCCATCCATCTCTGCTATCATCCTATATCTCTGCTCCCTTTTGTGGCTAAACTTTTTATCTAAAATCAGAGCTGTCACTTCCTTTTATCTCACTCTGGTTCTCTCTCTAGAAGAGGCAGTATGGAATAACAGCTACAAAGCAAACCTCAGAGCCAGGCAGACCTCATCCAGGAGAGATGATATATAGAGCCTTGGGGTGACACTTACCTATAGCAGTGTGAAAGAAAACAAATTAGATAAGATAGAAGTCTCCTTGGTCCTCTTTTCTTCTGCATCTATACTCATTCACTCTCATGGTCTCGACTATCATCTCTATGCCAATGACTCTCCAATTTCAATTGTCAGCCTGGGCATCTCTTCTAAGCATTATATGTGCATTCCCAATACCTTACAGGCATCTCTATATTTATGCTTCACTAGGACCTCAAATTCAACTACAAAATTCAGCTACCAAATGTCCTAAACATGTGTTTTGCTGCCTAAACCTGATACTCACTCTGACTTCATTATTTCTATTTTTTAAAGATAATTTCCTCCCGTCTTCAATCCTTGAAACTCTTGATATTAACTTTGATTTCTCTCTTCCCATCATGGCCATTCATTTATCAATTACTTTACTCATCATTCGATCTGGTGTTATTCCTTTACTTGTCTATACTATTTATTCCCACCTTATCTTTTTAGACTTTTTATCCTAAGCCCTGCCAATTCTGCTAGTTATACTCCAACCAAACTGGATTACTTCCTGTCCTCCAAAATATACTATATATCTTTCTGCCGTTGCGCCTTTTACTGAATGTCTTCTCCTTGGAATTGTCTCCCTCTATGTTGCTTACTTATCCTCAATATCTAACAAATGTTAATTTCTCCTTCTAAGTTTCCCTGATCTCTCCAATTGGTAATGTATTTTTCCCTCTCACACTTGATATATGAGTTCAAATTGATTCTTGTTCTGGTCCCCCTGACCACCACCCTTTCTTCTAGTCAGCATAGTAAATAAATGTATAAGTAGCCAATATAAAGTAGCAAGAGCAGGATAAAAGATTTCAGAGGGGAACCTAGAAGTCATGTACACACCACCCCAAAGATCAAAAGAGCATAATCTACAAATTGTATCATACATTAACCAAAAATCACATATTGGTAATATGTGCTGAATCAGGGGAAGTCATCTAAACTTTACTTTTATGGATTTTTGGTCCTATGATATGTAAATTTCAGACAAGGCCCAGACATATGCAGTAAGCCCAGCAGATCACAGATGTTTTGTGAAGCTAATTTTGAGATGATGTGGACATGTTAACTTTAAAGATTTATTGACAACTTTGAAAAGATTTGGATATGTTAATGAACTAACCCCAAAGTAGTCCAAATAAGAGTTGTTCTGTTCCCACCAAAAACCCTATAAAAGTGAGACCTCAAACTCCTTTCCTTCAAGTCCTCTTCCATTTCCATCAATTCCATGCTGCCAAGTGTTTCCAACTCTAATCCATGGCTATGTGAGTGATTATTTGAGCCTTTTCCCCCTCTCCACCTTCTTCCTCATCACTGACTACCTTCCTGTACCACTCTATCCCTTGTCATCACACCATCTGTCTCTGTGTCCTTTTCAAAGCTTGTATCTGTATTTTCTATGTTGTTTCCCCCTACACCCTCTGTGCCTTCTTAGAATGTGATTGAAGCGGTATTCCCCACTGCCATCATGGCCTTTCCCAGTTTCCAGTTCCCAAAGAACCAGGCATACTTGCCCCATTTAATAATCTTATAAATTAATTATCAATTCAACCTAGGTTTCACTATGCATCTTTCTAACGTAGTTATCATGTGTGTGTCATATCTGCTATTAGATTGAAGGACCATGACTTATCTAAACTTTATATTTCCCACAGCATATAATGGAACTCTTTATATGGTAAATGTTGCCTAGTAAATGTTTGTGGAATTGAATTTCCTGAAAGCCTTTTGTTTATGTAAGAGAACCTCTCCTCAATTCTACATTGACTCCCTATGTAATCTCCTCTACTTCCACTGATTCAAAAGAAATCCTCAAATAAATGACTCAAATATCTAGCCTCAACTCCTAACCTCCTGTCCAGCATTTCTGCATGCCTGCTGGATATCCTCATGTGTGTGTACTACCAATACCTCAAAACTAGCACATCCCAAAGAGAGTCTGTCCTCTAATTCCTGAATCATCTTTACCCCACAATATCCCTGGTCTTTTAATGGAATCCTTTTCTTCCCACTCATTCATATTTAAAATGTTAAACTCATCTTTAGCCCTTCCCTATCCCTCAGGACCCACATCCAATCAATTGTTGAGTCTTATTAATTCTATCATTGTACTCTCCCCATCTGTCTCTTCCCTTCTGTTCATACTATCACCACCTTAGAGGAGATCCACATTATCTTCCACTAAAACTATTAAACAATCTTTCATCTGGTCTCTTTTCCTGCTATTCTCTGCCCCCACATTCTAGTTTTTACAGAGCAAACAATCTTCCTAATGTGTTGCTCTGATCTAGACTTTGAATGTTAGAGATGGAAGGGACCTGAGAAGACATCTTGTCCCACTTCCTCCTTTTACAGATGAGAAATCTAAGGTTCAAAGACTTGCAGTGAATCGTTCAGAGTAACACAGCCAGTGGTGCAAACCCCCAGTTTCCTGACTGGATATGAGTCAAATAGTCTCTCTTCAGGGTGACTCTAACAACAGCATACTAGCAACATCCCACAGGACTGTAAAAGCCATATTTCTTATCACTCCCATGCCAAAAGTTTTTTTAAAAAAAGCCCTATAATGGCTCCATGTTACCTGAAGAATTAAATTTGAACTCCTCAGTACGGAATCCAAGGCTATCCATAATATAACCTCATCCTATTCTCCATCGTTATTCTCCTTCACTCCTCCACCTCAGCCTCATGCACTCTATATTCACTCTTCTCTGAACATATCCCATGCTTACAATTCCAGGCATTTCAGTTCAACAGCTTTGCTATTCCCTTCTACTTGGAGTGGCCATCTCCGCACCTGCACCTGTCAGTGTCTTGCTCATTCTTCAATATCAGCCTGAAATAATATGCCCTCCATGATGATTTCCCAGCATCTTCTCTAATTTCTAAGAGTATGGATTTAGAGAGGAAATAAGCAACACCATCACTTTGCCATTGTGAAAACTGAGGCCCAGAGAGTTAAAGCGACTTTTCCAGGGTCATATAGCTAGAAGGTGGCAGAATTAAGATCCAAATCCAGATTCTAGAATGGCAAATTCTATATTCTTTGCTCTATGCATGCCTTACTTCCTCTTTTCAAACCTCAAAGCATTGTGCCCCTCCCTTATGGCACTTTTTACCTTACACTGTACTTATTTGTGTATTTTTCTTAGTGTTTCCATGTAGGAATTTCTTTCCAGCATTTCTCAGGAAATGTATGATTTTCTGAATCACAAATACTGAGAAAAATAGATGGAAAAATCAGGGAAAAGTATTATAATTCTCTTGTGAAAAATAAAGATTAACAGTCAAAACAGAGATGTTGTGTTACTGGTTCAAAGGAATTCACTGACATCAAGTCAAAAGTAAATGCAGGAAATACTGACATGCAAAGTAGAGGGTTAAGCTTGACATTTCTGGGAACTGGGACAGAATATGTAAGAGAGAAGCTGTCATAATCTAATCAGTCAGTCCTACTTAAAATTGTTGCCATGTTATGTGCATATTTGTGGCCCTGTCTGCTGCCAAAAGTTAGTCATTTTTTCAAATAAATAATATGCAAAAAATACTTTATACAAATCCTATGAGTGGTACTCCAAGAAATCACAAGTTTTGGAAGCAAAATAAATCTTTAAACTGTCAATTTCATGGCTTAGAGTTGGAAAGCAGAGGAAGGAGTGGAATGACATAGATTGTGATTAGATAAGGGAATTTTAGAGTTCATGAACATGGAAGTGGTTCATCTGTGGCTGAATGCAAGATCAAGGATTTGACCATCTTTTTGTGAGGCTAAGGTGGGGTACAGGAGTAGGCCATGTGAAATAAGCAAGTTGAGGAACTGAGAAGTTAGGGGATTTGAGAAAGTATCAATATGTATGTTGAAGTTCCCTAGTGGTACTGAACTCATTGCGGAAAGAGTATGAGTGTCCTGTAGCTTGACAACAGCTACAACATTTTGATTGGATGGTAGATGTGGATTTAGTGAAGGAGAATGAGAGTGTTGGTACCTGATAGGAGTGCTAATGAAGTATAGCAGAGATACTATGGTTTCTTTTTTTCCACTTTCTTAAAAAATCTTGACTTTTTCAGTGGAAGATATTCTTTAGATTTGACTTAATTTGTTTCAGCTAATTTGCTATAGATGTTTCTTGAGTTAACTTTTCATGAGCTGGTCCCCTAATGGATGCATGCATTTTGTACCATGCTAGGCCTGTTCCTTTGGACTGTGTCAAATAAAAGTCTGACCTAAAACTGAGAATCTGGGTACTAAACTACCCTGGAAAAAGTGAAAAGCTTATATGATTTGAGTTAGTAATTGCCTTATTTGTTTCGGCTTTCAAGCTAAGATGGAAAATGTTCTTGCCCCCAGTGGAAGAAGACAGATTGATACCAATATAGGATATGTTCAAGCAGGAAAAGATGATGTATGACTTAAAAATAAACACAAAGGAAAATGACAGATGCTGGAGGTGCTGTGGGAAAACAAGCACATTAATGCACTATTGGTAGGTAGACCTATGAAAATTGTCCAACCATTCTGGAAAGCAATTTTTATCTGTGCTCAAGAGGTTATTAAACTATGCATAGCCTTTGATCCATGGATACCACTATTAAGTCTACACCTCCAAAGAGATTAAAGGAAGAGGAAAAGAACCCACACACAAAGTTATTTATAGTAGCTCCTTTCATAATGGTAAAGAATTGGAAACTGAGAAGGTGTCTACCAATTAGGGAATGGATAAACAAGGTATTTTTAGGTAGGTGTGAAGGAATCATGAGTGAGGACACATAGAGCAGGAGCATAAGGGCTCACAAGTCAGGCAGTTTATTACTTGCAGGAATGTAAACTTGTGTGTGACTCCATTACCCAACAGTCCCTTAAACACACAATGATGAAAGTAGCTTCAGGCTTGTACTCCAATTGAGAGCCCAGATATCCTGGGTCTCTACCCTTATATATCTGATTGTTGTTGCTGGGCAAACTCATAGGGACTGAGTAGCAGGAAAATCTTAGGGGCAGTCAATCAATGAGCAGTCTATCCTTTGATTTCTACCAGTCATCATTAACCAAAAGGAAACTATGGTTAGTAAAGTTTACTAATCTTGCACTCCTAAACCTAAATGCAGATGACCAAGCCAGTTGTTGGGTATTATATAGCAGGTCAATCAGTGGTCAAACATAGAGTCACTTTTGTCAGCTACAGTCTAGCAATAGGCCACTCCTCATAATAGGTAGATAGATAGGTAGGTAATAAGCATGTTTAAAATGCTTAGAGTGTGTTAGGCACTGTGCTAAACTCTGGAGTTACAAATAGAAGCAAAAATAAAGGCAGCGGCTGCGCTCAATGAATTTACATTCTAATGAGGGAAGATCACATATAAACAGAGCTGAAAAGGGAGTGGAGGATGTACTTTTGAGGGGATATAGAAACATGACAGAATTTTATTATGAGATGAGAAATGATGAAGGGGATGGTTTCAGAGAAACCTTGGAAAACTTCAATCAATTAATACAGAGTGAAGTAAGTAATATCCAGAGAACAACTCATACAAAACAATAATAGTTTAAAGACAAACAACTTTGAAAGACTTAAGAATTCTGATGATCACAATGACCAATTACAATTCCAGAAGACTTATTGTGAAAAATGTTACCCACTTCCTGACAGAGAAGTGATGGATTCAGAGCAAAAACTGAGCAACATATTTTTGGAAATGACTGGTATGGGAATTTGTTTTGCTCATTTATAACATATTTTCTAAAAAAAGATTTTGTTTTTCTTTCTTTTTCAATGTGGGTGGGATGAGAGGCAGAGAAGGCAGATTTTTTGTTTATTGAAAAATATAATATTTAGTTTTTAAAAAAAAAAAAAAACAGAAGCATCGATGAATCTCTAAGACATAATCGATGTTCCTGATTTCTTGGCTAGGTTTTGGTTTACTTTTCATCTTTTAATAGAGCTAACTAGGCTCTCCTTTCTTTCCAAGACAAACATGTGACTCCCATCTCTGGAAATGGTGATGCGCAAAGTAAGCAGTCCAAAATGAGTCTCTCTGTCTATCACTGTCACTGTGCTTTCCTGATCACTTTAGAATGGTTCCATACACCTAGTGACAGGCTCCCTAGTTCATTACAGCTACGAAGGACCATTCAGGGGCCAGGAGAGAGCTGCAGCATCACTGGCTCTTGCAAGCTTCACATGCTCATCACTGAACCCACCAGTTCCCTTCCCTACTTTCTTTATTGCTTTGGCCATAAATCCTCTCTCAACTTCCTTCTCAACTAGCTTCCAATTCCACAGACCTAGAACGGCAGAATGTCAATCTCAGTATTCTGGAGATCTGTAGACATTTTGTGACTTTCAAATAAAGCGAACCCTGTTCAGCGAAAACCAATGGGAAAGTATGGAGGCATTATCGCTCTTCTGGATTTCATGAAGTCCAACCCAAGAGAAGCATCAGGGACACTGCACATAGTATTTTAGTAGGGCTATGATGCAATAGATGTTGCAGCCCTCCAATGATGCAAGTCACAGCTCATATGTGCCTGCCACTCCTGTGTAAGTTTTGTCCATATCCTCCTCTAAAGCCTCCACAGAGGGCCCCCCAAGCTCTTGGAGCAAACACGTTAGGTAGCATTGCACAGTAGATAAGAGAACTGTCCTCTGAGTTAGGAATAGCTGGGTAGATTCCTGGTTCTGATGCATACAGGCTTTGTGACCCAGAGCAAGTCATAGCCTCTCAGCACCTGAAGGCAACTTTCTAAGACAAAAACCTGCAGAGAAGGTGTGGAACTGCAATAACAATAATAATAAGAGCTAATATTTATATGGGCAGCTAGGTGGCACAGTGGATAGAGCACCCGGCCAGGAGTCAGGGAGACCTAAGTTCAAATCCAGCCTCAGACACTTACTGGCTGTGTGACTCTGGGCAAGTCACTTAACCCTGTTTGCCTCAGTTTCCTCATTCATAAAATGAACTGGAGAAGGAAATGACAAACCACTCCAGTATCTTTGCCAAGAACCCCCCCAAGTAGGGTCATAAAAAATCAGACACGATTAAACAGCAACAAATATTTATTTTTATTTTTTTAATTTTTTTTTTTTTAGGCAATTGGGGTTAAGTGACTTGCCCAGGGTCACTCAGCTAGTAAGTGTCAAGTGTTTGCTCTAAGATTGGATTTGAACTCAGGTACTCCTGACTTCAGGGCCGGTGCTCAATCCACTGCGCCACCTAGCTGCCCCTAACAACAAATATTTATAAAGCATATTTAGGTTTACAGAGCACTTTACGTATGTTAACTCATGTGATCCTCACAACAACCCTGGGATGTAGACGTTATTATCATCACTTTTTACAGATGAGGAAACTGAGGCACAGACAGGTTAAATGACTTGCCCAAGGTTATACAGCTAGTAAGCATCTAAGGGAATATTTGAACTCACGTCTTCCTCACCCCAAGTCCTATACTCTATCCAATATGCCATTTAGCTGCCTCATTAATAGAGAAGTGCCTCACCAGGAGCTCCTTATACTGACGAAATCATAGGTCCAATAAAAAAAAGCCATAATAGGCACTACATAAACTGAATTGAATAGAACTGAATTGCCCATTGTAAATCTACACAGTGACTTAGGCAGAATTTGTTCAGGTCATAAACCAAAAACCATTTTTCTATTTATGCAAATTTTGAGAGTTCATTATTTCAACTGGGTTTTAGATGTGGATCTTAAGTAGCACCAAGAACCAGGATTTTTTTTTGTTCATATTGGGAAAAAGGGAAATAAAGAAGAGTTTCTCAGTTCCAAAGGAACCAAATAATCTACTTTACTCAACACACAGTTTGGCAAATAATGGATATTCAATGTTTTCTGGTTAGTTACGTAACTAGGCACCTAGATGGAATATTAGATAGAATGTTGGATTTGGCATCGTGAAGACCTGAGTTCAAATCCTCCTTCATATATTAATTATCTGTGTGATCCTGGTTAAGTCTCTCTGCCTCAGTTTCCTCACCTTTCCAGTTCTAAATATATGATCTCATTATATTACAAAAATATATCTACTGTATCATCAATCCAGTGACATTGGCTTCCTGGCTGTTCCACAAACAGGACACTCCACCCCTTAGCTCCAGGCATTTTCTTAGGCCTATCCCCAGTGCATGAAATACTCTCAATTTGCCATTCTGTCTGCTGCCATCCCTGGTTTCCTTTAAGTACCAACTAAAATCCCACCTTCTATAGGAAACCTTTCCCAATAATTCTTAATTCCAGTGCTTTCCCTCTATTAATTATTTTCTATTTATCCTATGTATAGCTTGCTTTGTAAATATTTGTTTACATGTTGTCTCTGATTGTAAGATCTTTGAGGATAGGAACTGTTTTTTGCCTCTTTTTATATCCCCAGCACTTAGCATAGTGCCTGGCACATAATAGGCACTTAATAAATATTCATTGATTGATAGATTGATGGATAGAAGGCCATTGATTAGGGAATGGCTAAATAAATTTTGGTACATGTGTGAAATGGAATATTACTGTGCTGTTAGAAGTAACAAATATGATGAATACAGAGAAACTTGAAAAGATCTACATGAACTAAGGCAGAGTGAAGTAAGTAAAGCCAAGAAAAGCCAATGAGCACAACAATGTAAATGGAAAGAAGAACCACACATACAAAAAAAATGAATGTTGCAAAATTACAAATAAACATATGGCCCCAAAAAAGGGATATGAGAAGATAACACTACTCTACTCCTTTGAAGAAGTAGGAAGTCCACAGGTGTGGCCCATTGCACACATTTTCAGATTTTTTTGATGTATTAATAGGTTTTGCTGATTTTTTTGCTCTTTTCCTTTTTTTCTTTAAAAAATATTATTTGTTATATGGGATGGCTCTCTGAGAGGGGAAGGGAGATGGATACAGGGAGGAATTCTGGTGATGTAAGAAATAAGAGACATCAATAAGAATGTATTCACACTTCTGCTGTTGCAGAAGTGATGCAGCAAAGCATCCCATGCATGGGTACAACCAGTATGAAAACATGGAAATGGAAGAGAAAGTGTCATATTCAAGGAACTGCAGGCAGGCAAGTGTAGTTGAATTGTAGAGTACACAGAAGGGAATAAGATATAAGAATACCAGAAATGTAGAAAGGGTCAAGGTTATAAAGAGTTTTAAATGCCAAAATAGAGGACTTTACATTTGATCTTATCACTTGCAATTTACTGTTTCAAAGAAGGGAAAAAACATACCTGGTTAGTTCCCCTTCCTAAGGTATCAGGATGCTTCTTTTGTTTGGCTGGAAAAAATTTTTAAAAGAAAGAAACAGTCAATCAGACTCAGAAAAGCTCTAGGAGAGGTCACCTAAGGTGTTATACCACCCCAGTTAGTAGGAAGGGTTGCTACCACTATGGCCAACTTCCAGTAATTTGTGGGAAATGCCAATGCCAATCAACTTTGAGAGTCAATGGTTAATATATGTCACTCATTGATTTTATCTTCCCTTCTTACCCAGCATGCAAAACAGAAAAAGATTAGAACACCAAACAATCACTTTTTAAAAGCTGATAACTTTTCTCTAGGGAGTTTCTATATTTTGGTGCCAAAAGTCACAAGTAATACCACTCCAGGAACATTTTGTTCACATATTGGTATCATGGTTCAATGTAGACAGTGATAAGTTGGTGAGCATCCATTGTGGTGAATATCCTTGAGGTCTTGTCATATCAGGAGTAATTTAATCAATTAGAGATATTCAGCCTAGAGAAGAAAAGACTTGGGGGATGGGAAATGGAGGAAGAGAAATATGATAACTGTGTTCAAATATTTGAAGGGCTATTCTGAGGAAGAAAGATTAGATGTTCCATTTGGCTCAAGATGGGCAGAACCAATCAATGACTCAATCAATCATTTATTAAATACTCAGTATATACAAGGCACTATTGTAGGTGCTAAGATACAAAGCCAAAAATAAGACAGTCCACGCTCTCAAGTAGCTGAAATTCTACCTGAGAAACAACATGTACATAATATAAGTAAATGCAGAATAAACATATGTATAATAAATACAAAATAAAAGTGTGATAGTTAAGTACAAAGTAGTTAGCGAGGGAGGGCACTAGCAGTTGGAGAGATCGGAAAAGATATCATGTAGAAGGTGATGCTTCAGCTGTATCTTGAAGGGATTTGGAATTCTGTGATGAGAAGGTGAGGGGGGAATGAATTCCAGGCATGGGGTATGGGAGTGCAAATGCATAGAGATAGAAGATGAAGTTGATATATAAGGAACAGAAAGAAGCCAAGTTTGGTTGGATCATTGGTTGCCAGAAGGGGAATAAAATAAAATAAGACCAGAAAGATATGTAGAGTCCAGGTTGTGAAAGGTTTTAAAAGCCAAATAAAGGTGTTTTGTTTTATTCTAGAGGTAATAGGGAACCAGTGAGCATGGGAGTGACACAATCAGATCTGAGCATAAGGAAATTCATTTTGGCATCCATGAAGAGAATGAATTGATATAGGGAGAAACTTTAGGCAGGCAGACCAGTTAGAAGAAACCAGGAGCAGTGGATGGAAGTTATAAAGAGGTAAACTGAGGACTGATATCAAGATAAACTTTTTTACAATTAGAGCTGCCCAAAAGTGAGATTGGCTGCCTTGGAATATACTTGGTTCTTCCTAACCAGAAGTCTTCAAGCAGATGATGCATGGGCCCTTATCAGGCATATTTTGGTGGAAGCATTTTCAGGTATGAGGTTTCTTCCATCTCCCAAATTCTGTGGTTGTGTAGCTTTATTACTAAGTCATTGCTTAGACATTTTCTTTTCAAGAGAGATTCTGGATGTAGGCACTTAAAGGGATTCTTTTGATCACGTATTTTTTTCTTGTAGCTTTCAGAGAAACTCTAGAGATCTCAAACTAGATGAAGGAGTCTAGTCAAGCTGAGGGTGGCTAGGTGGCCCAGTAGATAAAGTGCTGGGCCTGAAGTCAGGAAGATTCATTTTCCTGAGTTTAAATCTAGCCTCAGACACTTATTTTGACTGTGGACAAGTCACTTAATTCTGTTTGCCTCAGTTTCCTCATCTGTAAAATGAGCTGGAGAAGGATATGGCAAATTGTTCCAGTATCTTTGCCAAGAAAACCACAAATGGGGCCATAAAGAGTCAGACACAACTGGAAAAAGACAAGCTATGGCAGGGTCCCAGTGGTTGGCAAAAACGAATGGCTTTGCGAAGACTGTAATGATTCTTGAAACTCCCACCTCAAAGCAGTAGGGAAACATTTGCCTTGTCTTTATCTCATATAACAGACTGACAAGATCTTGAATGACTCTTGCCTGTGTTAGAGCTATTAAAATCATAAAATGCTGGAATTTAGAGCTGGAACAGCACCGTGGATCGTGGGGAAGTAGGGGTATGAGAAAGAGCACCAGAAAGGGAAGTGCAAGAGATTAAAAAGGAAAAGGAACTTCTCTACAACTGTCCTCCCTATGATAGCTTTAAGGCATGTGGTTCTTAAAAACCAGAACGGGGTTGGTTTCAAAAGATCATGCTTTTCCCACCACGACCAAACCCCCTCTTTTCAAAGAAACTCTTATTTCTCTGTGGGGCTCAATTACATGGAAAAGGAAACTGAAAAAAATCACAGAAAATCTCCATTTGTCCAAAATTTTAGAGAAGCAAAGGGAGAAGCCTGGCAATTTAATCAATGTAACAGTTAAATCAACTTAATCCTGGCTTATTAAAATATATAATGATTATTAATTGCATGATTATTCAATTAAGCTAATTGTTAAATTAATTAGATAATTATTAAAAAGGAATGCATAGCAAAGAGTATATCAAACAGATTATAGTGATTATATAAAAAAGCTTAACTGATATAAATCAATAGCATAACAAGAAGAAAAAAAGGACCTAAAAACACCTTAGTCAGCAAATACTTGACCTATTTGCCAAATGGAAAGAGATGGAGGCCAAAGGTAATAATGGTTTAGTACAGAAATAAATTTTTAAAGTCTTATGAAGGAGGCCAATGTAAGATTATGATCAATATCACTTCATAAAGCAGAGAGCAGCAGTGAAGGGTTCATTTGCTTCATTCTTGACTCTGTTGTTATTGTTGCTACAGCTGCTGTTGTTGTTCAGTAATTCCAGCCATGACTCTGTAGACCATAGCACTATAGTACTGTCCATGAGGTTTTCTTAGCAAAGATACTGGAGTGGTTCGCCATTTCCTTCTCCAGTGTATTAAGACAAACAGCAGGTAAATAACTTGCCCAGGGTCATAGCTAGTGACAGTCAGAATCCAGATTTGAACTCAGGTTTTCCTGACTCTAGGTCCACTGCTCTATCCACCGAGCCTCTTAGCTACAGTAAAAACTAAGTATCACTATAAAGAAAACTTGGAGAGAGACAAAACTAAGCAAAAACATCCTAAGAGAATTTAAAGATGAAAATGGAAGAAGAAACAAACAGAAGAAAAATGGAAGCTATCTACAAAATTTCACACTCACACACCCCCCCCCCACACACACAAACTGTTTTCACCATCAAGGACAGTAGAGTCACAAAACTTGGACTAATGTCATAGTCCAAGAAAGTCCTTATAGAAGAAATAGAAATGACACTAAGAAAAATAAAGGTGGAAGAAGCCAGATTAGACCAAATGTTCACAGAGGAGATTGTTGCTGACTGTGACATAGGTGTGAAAGCACTGAGGGAAGGATCAATTCACAACATATATGAAGGGGACATCCCAGAGGCAGGGGGAAAGGGAATTTGGGAGAACCCATCAGCTTCCAAGGCAATCCATTATACTTTGGGATATCTCTGATTATTAGGCAGTTTTTTCCTTTTGTCAAGCCAAAATTTGCCCCTTTGCAAATGCTCCTGGTTTGGTTCTTTGGGTGTTAAGCAAAACTACCCCAACTCTTCCCCAATAATAGCCTTCCATATACCTGAAGGGAATAATCATCCCCCCACTATAGCCCACCTTGTTCTCTTCCCCCAGAATAATTACCCTAGTTCTGTCAACTTATCATCATTTAGTAAGAAATAAAAAGAGGGGTAGAAATATCAGGAACTTAAAAAAAAACTATCACAATGAGGAAAGGTTGTCTGAATATATCTGCAGAATAATATCATTATAAAACAGAACTCACCTCGCTTCTTTCTCTGCCAGAAGAACAAACTGAGACAAGTAAGGATAAATATACACAGCAGCCCCATTGAAGGAAGCATGTAAAGGAGCCATGGTCTAGTTACATTCTCAGGTCTCTGTTCCAGTGGGGCTTCAGTTGAATCTGAAAATTCAGTCAATACTCAAGAGCATTAAGAAAGCTATAATAGCTAGAAAATCCACTTTGTTTAATTTATTTCCTCAAATGGGATGGGAATTATGATCATAAACCCCAGAGGGAAACCTTTTCTAGAATGAGCCAAAGACAAGGCATATTCCTCCCAACCTCCATGAAACCTTCTCTGAAAATCACATATAATGGAGACCAAGTCATTCAGCAAAGATAATCATAAAAGCTAGCATTGATATATTGTCTTAAGTTTTGTAAATCTTAAACTTATAAACCTTAGAAACGAATTTGATTCTCATAGAAACCTGTGAAGGAGGCTCTACAAGGATTATTCTCCTTATTTTCTTGATGAGGAAACTGAGGGCCAGAGATGTTAAAATCTTGCTGAGGGCTACACAGTATCAGGGCTGGAATCTGAATCCAAGAATTGCTGACTCCAATTGCAATGAGCTATATATGCTATGTTGCCTCCCAGGATGATGAGCTTCCACTGCACTAAGAATGATAGAAGGGAAGTGGAGAGGAGATTTAAAAAGAATTATTACATTTTATATATGTTATTTTATATTATATATTGTATATGTTATATATTATATATCATAAACATAAATGAGATCTTACTTTTCCTATATCCTACATTTGCTGACTACTAAAAAAACCAGATTTCCCTTATTTTAGTTGGACCAATCGAAATTTACTTCTTAGCAGGTCCATTGTACCAGCGCTACCACATGATAGAGCAGAGAGAATGCAGGCTCAGAGTAATGAAGATCTCTGTCAAAATTCTGCCTCTGACACTTACTAGCATGTGACCATGTGTGAGTTCACTTTTTGAATAATAAGATCGTAGATTTAGAGCAGAAAGGACCATAGAAAGAAGCCACGGAGTCTAACCTCCTCATTTTACAGATGAGCAAACCGAAAATGAGTCTCAGTTTCTCCACTTACTAAATGGGGGTAATAATGCCAGTCATATCTACCTCACAGAGTTGATATAAGGCTTATACGAGGTGATATATGTAAAGTACACTGTAAGCTTTAAAATGGTGTATCAATGTCTATTTAAATTTTTTTTCTTAGGAAGAAAAAGAAAAAGAAAAATGTAGAAAATAAACCAGCTTTAGTAATGCTAATGGACACTCAGGCCTGTTATTAGACCAGCATCCACCGGCAAGAGATCTTAATGGAGAAATGAGAACCAAGGGTGAAGTAGATGGGCTTGCCCCAGACAATTAAGTGACTTATCTCAAGCTCAATTTATGTAAAGCAATCATCAATCACTCAAAGAATATGTGCTTAAAGTCAGTTCTTAGGTTGTAAGGCTTCGTGTATGAAACACTAATCTATGTTTTTAATTTCCTGCCTATGTATCTATGGAACTATATATGGAATTAGTCTGTTACATGGCTTAGCATCTTATTTCCTCCAAGTGTGGGAGCTAACAGGAGTCACAATTAGCAAAAGCCTCCAGTGATATTTCTGGATGATATTTACTTCCTGAAGAAGAAAAAAAAAAAAAAGATCATTCTTGTTTCTCTCCCTCCCTTTTTACTTCCTCTTCAATTTACCCACACAAACAATACAGTGCTTGTGGACATGAGGCTACTCACATTGGGCAGCTAGCTGGCACAGTGGATAGAGCACTGGGCAGGCAATCAGGAAGACCAGAGTTAAAATTTTATCTCAGTTATTTACTCGCTGTGTGATCTTGGGCAAATCAGTCTGTCTCAACTACAAAATGCAGATAATCATAGCACCTATTTCCCAGGATTGTTGTGAGAGTCAAATAAAACAATATTTGTAAAGCTCTTAACTCAGTGCCTGACACATAGTTAATTGATTAACTATATTAACGGTTGTTCCCTTCCTTCCTTTCATACGTTGGTCAATTGACCCAAAGCACAGCAGAAGAGAGGCAAATGCTTACAAGCTCTTTTTTTTAGAGATCTAGTTAACTTAAGGCAGCTAGAGTGGCAGGGCCATCTTCCTGAGTTCCAATCTGGCCTCAGACACATACTAGCTGTGCGACCCTGGGCAAGTCACTTAACCTTGTTTGCCTCAGTTTCCTAATCTGTAAAATAAGCTAGAGAGGGAAATGGCAAACCACTCCCATATATTTGCCAAGAAAACCCCCCAATGGGGTCATGACGAGTCAGACACAACTGAAAACAACTCAAAGACAACAGCAGAAGAAGAACAGAGGCACTTTTCTGGATGTTTCTCTAGCTCAGAGAAGGTCCTCCCAAGAAATGGCAATATAATAGGTATAACTATTCTTTTCTCCAGTCTGGGTGGAGGCAACATATATAAATCTAAGGACCTCTGAGATTTCTGGGCCTTGAAGGAGAATGAATAGAGGAGGTAAGGGAAAGAGAAGAGTAAAAAACTTAGAGTTAGAAAGCACCTCAAAAGAAAGCAAGTCCAGCCTCTTCATTTTACAGATAAGGAAACTGAGATTCAGAGAAGTTAAGTAGTTTGCCCAAGGTTACACATATAGTAATATATGGTAGAGCCAGTATTTGAACCCTGACAACAAATTTAGCCCTCTTTTCATTGTGCCACCCAGCCTCTTTTGGTCAATAGTTAAAATTATTGTTCTTCTTCTCCCTTCATTCTCAAAGAGGACCAATGACAGCACGAGAGGGATGTCTTGACTTTTATAAGAATTGGATTTAAGTGAGGTAGAGCTGTGCAGGCATCAGCCTCACTCTCTCCTTCAGAGTCATCAGAGTCCAGTGGCATGATAAAAGTCAAGATGACTGGTAATGGCCCGAGATGTAGTGAGTGACCTTGGCTTTTCTAAATTAGGTCTTTCGCAAGCCTCAGTTTACCATGAACATGAATTTAAAAATTGAGAAGGAGCAGCAGTGATAAGGGAGGCCCAATTTTAGACCTGATGAAGTTGAGATGTCAATAGTATATACAAATAAAAACTGTCCAGTTATCAACTAGAACAGAATGTAGGCCTGCAGCAAGAGGAAAAAAAATTGGAACGGAAGGTCTAGATTTCTTGTTGTTTGGTCAATTAGTCACATCCAACTCTTTGTGACCCCATATGAGGTTTTCTTGGCAAAGTTACTGGAATCGTTTGCTATTTTTTTCTCCAGCTCATTTTACAGATGAGGAAACTGGGGCAATCAGGTTAAATGACTTGCCCAAGGTCACACAGCTAGTAAGTGTCTGAGGCCAGATTTGAACTCACAAAGAGGAGTTCCTGCTTCCTGATTCCAAGCCCAGTGTTCTACCCACTGTGCCAACTAGCTGCCCGAGTACTCACTATAATGCATGGCAAATTGCTTTGAATATAAAAGGAGCAAAACAAATATTAATTGAACAGATGAATGAATGAATAAAAAAAGGAAAGACCAGCCAGAATCAACAGTCACATTACTCTCAGGAGTGATCATTTTTTAGTTGACTTGACACTTTCCTGGGGACGTTCTCAAGTACCTCATCTTCTTGCAAAAATAAAGTTTCAGAAATCTCTCAAAGGCTTTGAGTTGCAGGGTAGTTAATGACCTGCATTGATGAAGCATGTTTACTTACAGGGGATTTCACTTTACCAATAAAATTAATAGGAGCGGAACCCTCCAACTCCCTAAAAGAGGATAGAAAATCAGGCATGCTTCCATGAATAAAATAAGATGAGAATGTCCATCAGAAAAATGGACTTTGAAGCTGATACTCACTTGTTACATAGATGTCTGGGCTTTGCAGCTGATACTCACTTGTTACACAGACATTTATGTGATGGCTGGAAAACAGAGACTTTTTTGGAAAGTTAACAATACACTGATAGGAGCCACCATCATCATCAAGCACAGGGTCAAAATGCAGACTGAATATGGTTAAGTTTTTCTCTTTATCCCATGGTCTAGACTCCCTAAGTCCATCCCGAATTTGGGAGCTTTGTGTTCCGTTTTCCTTGATCCAAGACACATTCAGATTCTCACCACATTGGTTCACTGGACACTTAAGTATTAGCAATTTCCCTGGTGACGTGGTAAAATTGGTGCCTCTTTGAACCAAAGGTCTGAAACAAGGAGAATTCCCTGAAAGAGAGGAAAACGAGTGATAGAATCACAGGGCATAGAAGTCATCAGATTCATTCTCCCAGAAGAACTATGCCATAAACAATTCTAAGAAGCTCTTCAGTGATCTCTAAATGAAAAAAGTTCTATCCTCTCCTTTTCTTGCTCATTCCATTGTTTAACACTTACTGTTAGGAAACTTTTGATCTTGTCTAAGCCACGCAGAGTAGAAGAAGAATAGCCTTGGAGTCAGGAAAGACCCAGATTCAAGTCCTGACTCTGACACACACTAGCTATGTGATCATGGGAAATTTCACTTAACCTCTCAGCACTAGGCAGCTCTCCAAGGTCTGTGACTAAAACTTTGGTTACCCATCTGCATTGTTAGAGAGAATTTCCACATTTTGAACTCCCCACACAACTGAAATCAAAGGTATAGACCAAAATAATTAAAAACCTTCATGCTGCAGTTTTCACGCCCTTTTCTTCATATTTTGTCTTCAATTAAAATGGGCGTACTGTGGTCATAGACATACCCAAGGATCACCTTGACCAACAGGGGAGGATATTAAGGAATGTTAAGGGTCCCCTCAACTTGTCTTTTTGAGTTGCCATATTTTCTGGAAACACTGGACCTGGAGTATGCAGGAGGCCCTGAATGCATTGAGGATGAAGCCCTCCACCTTTTTTTGTGAGGCAATTGGGGTTAAGTGACTTGCCCAGAGTCACACAACTAGTGAGTGTTATGTGTCTGAGACCAGATTTGAACTCAGGTCCTCCTGACTTCAGGGCCAGTGCTCTATCACCTAGCTGCCCTTGAAGGCCCCCACCTGCCTCCCACCTCACCAAGTTGACATAATTTGTTGTTTGCACCCCAAGCTGGACTCTCTGTTTGTCTTTGGGAGTCAAGACAGCTGCCAGTCAGTCTGCACCAGACTGGGAAACTGCTTATGTATCTGGGACCCTTGTAGATAAACAGACCATCCCAACTTCATAACCAAGTATTTCCCAAGGGGAAAGAATGCTGCTTTTGCCATCTTAATTATTCATTATTTCTCCTCCCCAGCCACTCCTATTGAGGTGGAGATTTCTGTTTCTCCTCCTCTTTGTCTCAATTTCATAAATACGT
This sequence comes from Vombatus ursinus, assembly GCF_900497805.2. Lineage (NCBI taxonomy): Eukaryota > Metazoa > Chordata > Mammalia > Diprotodontia > Vombatidae > Vombatus > Vombatus ursinus. Next base: position 22,251,606 of record NW_020941197.1, read on the forward strand.
AAACTTCTGTTTGGATTATGAACTCTTTGCACTAGCTTAGGGTTTCACATGCACATTTATTTCTCTTGTAATAAACTTAGTTTTTCACATAAGTTTTGTGAAGTTGTAATTGCTTATTGACACTGGTCCCTATACTAGTGAATTTTAAAAACATATATTGCATTTAAAATCTGGAATTCTAGATCAAATGCATGGCCCTATTCTTCATTGATTAGATGATGCTGGAAAAAAAAGTTGCTTTAACCTCTTTTGTGAGCCCTTGTCTACCTAGCGATTTTGGTAAACAGTACACCAGGATCAAGTAGCATAAAAAGTACTATCAAATCAATTTTGTAATTCATGAAGTGAAAATAATACAAATAATTAGTCCATCTTAGTTGAGCAGGAAAGGGAACTAAATACTAGAGTTTTTCACAGAAGGGTATTGTTAACAATATACAGCTACCCATAGCTTACTATTTCAACTGTTATTTCAACTAATGGAATGCTAAAGTCAATCATTTCTACCTTGTTAAAGGAATGAAATATATAAACATGTAAATAAAAAACTTTTAAAATTGCACTATCTTTTAATATAATTATTTTGAATTTTTGCACCTACTAAATTTCAGTTGCATCAAAGGCTCAACTGCCCCACTCTAGTTATGGTTAGATACAAGACCTTTAACCAGTCACTCATCAATTTCTGGGAGGCAGCTTCTTATACTAAATAGTGGGTTGGAGAGTTGGCAGACTTGGATTGTAGCCTTAGTTTGTCACTAACTGTTTATGCTTTAGTAGGTCACTTCACACCTGTGTGCCTCAGTTTCTTTATGTATAAAATGAAGGAATTGAAAAGCTAGTTGTCACCATCACATCCCTACTCCACATGATTTCCATCTTTTAACTTGGCACCTTTTGCTGGAATCTTCTCTCTTATTCTGAGTGGAAGCTGGAATCCTACTGGCTTCTATGGATGCCTGTAAGACTCAGTTCCAGTCCCACCTTCTGCTAAAGTATTTCCTGATCCCCCCTACACACACACACACACACACACACACACACACCTGTCACTGATAGTGCCTTACCTCTGAGATTACCTCTTATTTACTCTATCTATCTATCTATCTATCTATCTATCTATCTATCTATCTATTTATCTATAGTGTAGTGATTTCACTTATTAGTATGTAAGCCCCTTGAGGATAGGTCTGTGTTTTTGTCTTTATCTGCATTCCCAGTGCTTAGAAAAGGGCCTAGTACATAGTAAAAGCTTAACAAATGTTTGTTTCCTTCCTATCTATTGACACAGCCTGACTGTCTTTATAGGCATTTATACCAACAATAGCCTTACCTTATTTTAGTAATACTACTACCACCCACCACCACCAATCACAATAAGGTCATTTATCTGGAAAATTCACCTATGTAAAATGAATCATTCCCCAAGAATGCCAAATAAATGAAGTATTACTCTATGTGGTCATGGAGAAGGCGTTATACTTGGAGTCAGAAAGATCTGAGTTCAAATACTGCCTCAGACTCTAATTAGCTGAGTGATCCTGGGCAAGTCAATTAAATTCTCTGACTCTATTTCCTCTTCTGTAAAATAAAAGGGTTAGACTTGATGGCCTCTTGGGTTTTTTTTTAGCTCAACAGTCCATGAGCTATATACATAGCTGTTTCTGTATTTCTAAAAAATGGGGAAGGGGTAGAGTTAAGCAAAGAGAAAAATGATACAGAAGTAGTTAAGGAGAGAACATTAATGTCATTGAAAACAAATACTGTCTGAATTTTGAGATGTGGAATAATGAATGATGTTAATTTGCATACCCTAAATGTTCAGATTCATGTCAAAGTGAATCTCTGTTCTTTTTTAAATTTCCCTTGCTTTTTTAATTTCAATTAATTTGAGTCAGTTCCAGAGTGCTATAATTTATGGAAAATTCCATGATTCATTTGTTTTTACTGAACAACTATTGAAAAAACTTCTAACAGATAGTGCTTGAGTGGTGTCTTAACATGGTTATCATATTTTACATTCAAAATGATTATTATGCTCCTATGTGAAAAATCATCAATTTTGTGCTTTTTTTGTAATCCATCAGTGTTAGGAAGAGGACTGGGGGGAGAATAGGGAAAGCAACAAGGTCAGGTTTGAGGTCAGTAATTAGGATAGTTTAGAACTAAATTTACACAAATGTTAATTCATATTAGGATTAAGATTCCTGTTAGGGTATTTTGAGTTTGGGATTTTGTTTTGTTTTTAGTTAGGTTTTCACTGGTATTGACTCCTGACCAGAATGGTTTCAGATGAGAAAGAAGATACTTGTCTGGAAAACTATATAGTGGATTTTCTATTGGCTGTGAACTTCAGATGCAAAATAATCACTCCACTCCCAAAGTTTAAAAAGAGACATGAAGATTTCTCCAAACAGCTTAGGATAATAAAACAACTAATATTTATATAGCACCTGCTATGTGGCAGACACTGTAAGCACTTTACAATTATCTCATTTGAGCCTCACAACAATCCTTGGAAGTAGGTTCTATTATTGTCTCCATTTTACAGATGAGGAAACAGAGCCAGATAAATTAAATAACTGCCCAAAGTCACAGAGCTAGTAAGTGTCTGAGGCCATATTTGAACTCAGATCTTCCTGACTCCAGGGTCAGTGCTCTATCCACTATGCCACCTAGTTATTTAGAAATATAATCATAGACAAAGATTTGTTTAAAGATGTGCAACATTAGAGCACACCAGGGTGCTATGATTAGTTGCTCAAATTTACAATGGATACTGACATCAGTAATCCCACTAATCCCAGCACCTGATCAGGGGTTTTGTCAGGTGAAAGGATTTTGACTGTCCCTTCCTGAACCGTTAAAGCACTCCATCTCCACTATGCCTTTTCAGAAAGACACCTAGATAGCCATGGAAAGTCAACAATGAGGAGCCACACAATTAACCATTAGTCTGAGATAACAACATGTAGCATTTCAGATGAAGTCCCTTTAAGGGGTTGAGCAGGTCAGGAAAGGTCACAACTTAGTCAAGGTGAGACTGTTGGCAACCGAGGCACGGAAAAGATCCCTTGGCCAGTACAAAGGGCTTAGAGATCATCTGGTCCAAGGGATCTTAGCCTGGGGTCCATGAACTTGATTTATTTATTTTTTTGATATCTGTATTTCAATATGGTTGGTTTCCATTGGGGTCCTATGTATTTTGTTCTATGCATTAAATAAATACTATTCTGAGAAGGGTCCATAGCCTGCATCAGACTGTGAAAGAGGTCCATGGCACAAAGAAGGTTAAGATTAATCCAACCCCCCCCCCCCCCCGCTTTCTTTTTGATAGATGAAGAAACCAAATCCCGGAAAAGATAAGTGATATACTCAAGGTCATTCAGTTGTGAAGCTTATCTAAAATATGTTTGAGTTGTGTTATTACAATGCCTAAGTTTGACTCTTAGGATAAAATATAACTTTCTTGGGAGAGGTAGGGGACTATGAATGTACAATATTATATATTCTGTCAGATGTAGTACATGTGCTGGTTGACTTTGCTATACTTTTTTTTCCCTTCTCTTTGTTGCAAGAGAAGGCTCAGTGTGGGGAAGAGGGAGAGAATGGATTTATTTGGAGATGACTGTGATATAAAAAACTAAAAGCATCAATAAAACTTTTAAATCTCCCCTGCAAAATATATTCACAGACATGGATCCATACATATTTCTATACCGACACATATACATTCATATATTGAAGGTTCTTTGAGATAGCAGGTGAGTTTGGTTATAACTCATCTGATAAATATAAGTTTATAGTTTTTAAATGGTAGTGCCATATCTTAGGTAATTTGCCATCTAGATAGGATAATAAAACAAAGAAGTAAAAAAACTGATATGTGTTAATAGGACAAAAATTTCTCACAAAACCACCCAATGTCCCTTCTAAGACATTGCCAGTCTGAGGAAAATCCCCACAAATATCCCCAATTCTTTTCTTCTTGAGTTTCTCTGTTTTAATGAATGTCCTTCATCTTGATGCTGCTAGCATTGACTGATACACTCAGTTAAACAAGAAGGTGCAATTATCTAGTATAAAGGTTAGTGGCCTAGAGACCAAAAGATTTGAATTCTTTCCCCAATCTGTTCTTTTCCTTTTCTTGAATAAGCAAAATGCCTTATCTCTCAGAAACTTAATTTCTCTGTGGCTGGATACTGGCAATGTTGGGTCTTTTATAAGGGAAGCAACTGGGGAGGGGAGGGATTAGTTATAGCTCTACTGGGACATTTAGGAGCACCAGGTAGTAGAGAAACATCTGGTGGTATTGCCAGATGAATGACCATAGACAGAATTTACGGTAAGCTGTGTGCTACTTGAGTGTGCTCTGAGAAGTGGGGGTAGGTGGACTGGAAAGCACAGCAAGGGGATTCCCATCCACATTTGTCTTCATTCTTATTCTCTTATGTCACCATAATGGTGTTTGAGGGGTGTTGTTCTAGTCAGTATTCACAGATTGATTCTTCTTGTACCCACAAACAGTATATGGCAGTTCAAAAACAAAGGACAGTGACTTGCTCACTATCTGTAAAATACAGATTTCCAAAGACTCATAGGAACATAGATTTAGAGTTGAAAGGGACCTTAGAAACCACCTAGTTCAACCCCCTCATTTTACAGTTAAGTAAACTGAGGCACAGAGAGGTTACCAGACTTAGCAAGGGCCACACAGCTAATAAGTGTCTGAGGCAAGATCTGAGCCTAGATTTCAAGCATAGCACTCTATTCATTAATAATTCTAATTTAGCTCTGGTCCTACCAATCTAGACTCTGAGTATGTTCCAGGTGACAAACTGTATATATACCTATCTACCTAAATTCAAAAAGTTTGTTGCCAAATGCCTAATCAACAGGTAGTATTAGAGGGATGGGTAGAGAGGGGAGAGTCACAGCAATTCATGAAAATAAATGTCTACTAAGGTGTGGAGGGATAATGCAAACATTGGTGAAGGAGAGACATACACCAAAAAAAAAAAAAGGTTATGAATCTCATGGATTTGAGACTGAAAATGAAAATCATAATCCCAGCCCTAGATTTCTAATGTAAATGCCCAAGGAAAAAAATAGCTCCTTCATTATGTGTGGGTCCTACAGTTCCCTCTGTGCAAAATTTAACCTCTATGAGCCTCAGTTTCCTCATCTGGAAAATGAACAAAAGTGAAGATCTGAGAAGGTTCACAATGAGTGGGCTACTAACAATAGTTTGCTGCTCAATTCTAAGCTTGCGCCATTTCTGAGAAGTTGGGAATAGGCCCTTTTGAAGAGGAAAGGGCCAGAAAGTGTATTGAGTGGCTAATCTTTTTGCTGTTCCAAGAAAGACACTCTATTAAGGATCCATCACATAACAAGGATCAAATATAGATAGAGATACATAGATAGCTTCGTGTGCGTGCGTGCGTGTGTGTGTGTGTGTGTGTGTGTGTGTGTGTGTGTGTACACATACTTAGAGAGAGACCAATTAAACAGAAAGGTATGGTAAAAAATGTCAGAAAACTGTACTTGGAGTCGAGAAGACCTGAGCTCGAGTCCTGCTTCTGATACCTACTGGCTGTGTGACCCTAGACAAGCCATTTAACTTCTCAGTGCCCCAGACAACTCTATAAAACTCTAAGTCTTAGAGAAGAGCAGTGCCAATGTTTAATAGATTATTGTTGTTGCTTGTCCTTCATTCTAGAAAAGGACCAATGACATCAGGAGGGTGATGTCTTGACTTGTAGGTGAATTGGATTTAAGTGAGGCAGAGCTGTGCAAAGTCATCAGCCTCACTCTCTTATCCAGGGTCATCTGAGTCCAGTGACAAGGCATAGATCAGGACAACTGGAAATTGCCCCAGATGCAGTGTGAGACATTGACCTTTTTAAGCAAAGAACTTTCTCAGGTCTCAGTTCATCTGAGGCAATCCCCATTCAGTGATTCAAGGCTAGGTAAGAAATGAGGCAAAAAATGACCAAAGGAATTTCCTCACCAGGAGCTCCCTACACCAATAAAATCACAAGTCAGAAAGCTGAGAATAATAATACTACTCGAGTCAGGAAGACCTGGGTTGGGGTTCTGCCTCTGACAGGTTCTGGTTAAGCAACCAGTGGGTAAGTCGCAACCTCTCAGTACCACCAAGCCATTCTTGAATACCAAAAGTCACAGAAGAATTGAAGATCTGCTTCGCTAGTAGTTTCCATCCTGGAAGTTCCCAACACCTACAAAATCATAAGTCTGCACCAAAAAATAAAATAATACCCTTACTTGTGAATTGTATATACCCTTATATATCTCCTTTGATTCTCACAACAACCTTGCGAGGTAGGCGTCCGCTCCCTCTATCAAGGAGCAAAGGGTATCTGGGGAAATTATTTCATAGAGAAATGTACCAATATAATTTCCTTGTCAATTCAGTGAGCTCTTCATTAAAGGAACATAACAAACCAAATTAAGTTTTCTCTGTAATGATTCTCAAATTCTGGTTATCTAGACTTGTGTCAGTCATAGAATTGGATCCAACTGACATGTGGCATACCTCTTCCAAAATCCTTAATCCCTTCCTCGACACTTCTACTCCTCCCCAACTCTAATTTGATTTATCTCTCATTGAGCCCTTCATCTTTGATATCCCTGAAATATTTTTTAAACAACCTAAACTATAACTTCTCTACCAAAACTCTTTCCACCTTTTCAGTTTAATGTAAAATGGACTCTCATCCATGAGGGCACCAAATCCCTTGAAATGGCATCCCTAGAGGTCTTCTCTGCTTCTTCTGACTGGAAGGATCCAGATCTTGAAGGATCCATCTTTCCCACTGTTAAGTCCAGGCTATTCCTCTTCTACCAGCTCTCAGTGACTTTGCCCATTTCAAGGTCCATGACTTCTGCTCATATCACCCTCCTCTCAGCCTTATTGCTTATCATCTCCTACTTCCAAATCATTTTAATTTTTTTCAATGACAAATATTTGATTCCTGTTCTTTTTCACTATCCCATCACCTCCCATCACCTTCTAAAATGTCACTATTCATGTTGACAGCCCCTCTGACAACCTGAACTCATAATTCCTCAACACCAGTAATATACTTCTCCATCCATACTTAAGCTATGGTGTATGACTTGCTCTGGGTCCATTGCATCACACCACCTCCTCATTATCACCTTCTCCACAAAGCCTTCTCTGATTCCTTCTAGTTGTCCTTACTCCAAATACTGTGTCTTTGTGCATCCGTGTATATGCTGTATTGTCCAAGTAGCATGGAAACTTCATGAGAGTACTGTTGTCTAAATTTTGTCTTTGTTTGCTTGTTTTTTGGTGAGGCGATTGGGGTTGTGACTTGCCCAGGGTCACACAGCTAGTAAGTGTTATGTGTCCGATGCCGAATTTGAACTCAGGTCCTCCTGTCTCCAGGGCCAGTGCTCTATCCACTGCGCCACCTAGCTGCCCCTAATTTTTGTTTTTTTATGCCCTGTGTCTGGTATAGCACTTTGCACAAAGAAATTGCTTCATACTGAATTTATTGAATTGATCATCAGAATAACTTCAGTCAAGTAGAGAAGAGGAAACTAAGTACATAACCCTAGCTAAGCTCTTGCGGCTGATCAACTGTCCACCTCTCTAGCTTTATCTCATTTCCCATGCTGTTGGCACCAAACATTTTTTTCTTCCCTTAATCAGCAACCAAATCCCTATCTCCTCCCATATGCAAGATTATTCAGCCTTGTGATTTTCTGAGGAGACTGAAGCCATCCAATGTGAACTCCCTTAGACTCCCTCTTCCTCTTCTCACAATTTCTCAGCATCTCTCTCTCTCTCTCTCTCTTTCTCACACACACACACACACACACACACACACACACACACACACACACACACTTATACATTCTCTCCCTAACTACCTTGCCCTTTGCCTACAAACATACTCAGTGCTCAACAATCTTTTTTTTTTTTAAACTTCCCTTGGCCCATCCAGCTACTGTCTCATCTCTCTTCTTTCCTCCACAGATAAGCTTTTCCAAAAAGTTATCTATATCTGATAGCTTCTGTTCCTTGCTATGGATTTTCTGCTTAATTCCTTGCAAGCAGGCTTTCTACATCTCCTCCCTTCCCCACCCCAATCTCTGCAAGTGCTCTCTTAAAGGTGACTAATAACTTCCCAGTTAACAAATTCAATTATTCTTTTTTAGACTTTATCTTTCTCAACTTTTTTTTTTTAGATTTTGATACAATTGCTTACCACCTCCTACTGGTTACATTCTTCTTCCTTAGTTTCAAAGACACCACTCTCCCTTCATTCTCCTCCATTCTACCTCTCTGACTGGTCTTTTTCTGAGTCCTTTGCTGGATCTTCACCCTATCTCTGACCTCTCTATATGAGTGTTCCCCAGAGGTCTGCAGTCCTTTTACACCACTATTATTTCATTATGGCTCTTCCTTTTTCCTATAGTTACTACTCATCCTTTAAAACCTAACTAAAATGCTACTTCCTCCAGGAATTCTTTCCTAATTTCCCATCCCAGATGGTAATCAACTCCTTCTTCATCCCTTCCACAGTACTTTGGGCAGCTAGGTGGTACAGTGGATAGAGTGCCAGGCCTGAAGTCAGGAAGACTCATCTTCCTGAGTTGAAATCTGGCCTCAGACACTTACTTGCTGTGTGACCCTGGGCAAGTCACTTAATCCTCTTTGTAAAATGAGCTGGAGAAAGAAATGGCAAACTCCAATATCTTTGCCAAGAAAACCCCAAATGGGGTCACAAAGAGTCAGACACAACTGAAAAAAAGCCACATTACTTTGTTTTGTACTTATAGGGTAATATTGTAAATTATAGTTATATGTGTGGGTATCATATACTCTTACTCCCCTACTCTATTATAAAGTCCCTTTAAGTCAGGGGCAGTGTCTTATCTAAACTTCTCATCTCCCCTGGCACCTATTACTCTACTCTACTCCGCTCTGTTCCGTTGCTCTCCTCATATAAAGATGAAATGAAGGTTTAGAGCAGTCAAGTCATATGATTAGTAAATGATAAAATAAGAACAACAACCTGGGTCTACTCATCTAGTCAAACAATCTTTTCACCACACCATTGCTGCAAATCACAATTTTGGTAACAGTGCATGGGATCATAGACTTAGAGCTGCAAAGGGGCCTTAGAGACTTTCTAGGCCAATCTCCTTATTTTACATATGTGGAAACTGAGGCCCAGAGAGGTTAAGTGACATGGCCAAGGTCATATAGCTAATAAGTAAACAAGGAATAAGAAAAATACTTAAGCAAAACCAAGTGAGACAATGAACATGGCTGTTATGGCAATATTCAAAATCTATAATTACCTTTTCTTCCCCAAGCTCCAACCTCTATGAGAGGAAGATGTTTCATAATCTGTCCTCTAGAAGCAAGATATCTCATTTAGATTTTTGCTTAAGTATTTTGTTGTTGTTAATGTTATAAGGGAGGGTTCTGCAGCAGGGGGAAGGGTAGGACTTATTGAAAAGTGACTGTGGTGTCAGAAATGAAAAACATCCATAAAACTTGAAAAATAAAATAAATATAATTTTAAAGATTAACTTTGAAAACTAAAAATAAATAAATAAATTTTTAAAAAAGAAAAGAAAAAAATAAAATGTCAAAAAAAAAGATTAACCTTAAAAAAATCTTCCTTAGCAGCTTAGCAATCACATGCCCAAATACTTTCAATTCCCCAAATTATTGTTCCTACAGTCTTGTGACCAGAAGTTTCTTTGATCATCTATTTGCCCTCAACATAGCAAAAAGGGAGAACTTTTTATGTGCTTAGCCATCACCACAACTCTGGGCTGTCCTGAGCATTAGCGCTTCTGACCTTATTATTACAAGACATTACTGTTCTTCTGTATTTATCTTCAGTTTTCTACCTTTGTTGTCATTTTCTATATATCCCAAGTGTTCAATAAGTTACCATTTTTTTATACGTCCAAGTTATTTATTGAGTTTTCTATGCATTCTCACTAGTATCTGTACATGTAGTCTCCCTTTCTTTTTCATCTGAATCATTTGTGTTTGGATCATCATAATTTCATTCTTGAGAATATTTTTCTGCCCCCGATTACAAAAGTTCCTGAGAGCATTGAGTTTACTTCCCTACTTTAGACTGAAAACCCACTCATAGATCTTTCCATCACAACCAAAAAATAAGCAGCTCATCCTTGCAGATAGCCTAATTAATGAATTTTTTGATTATTTTTTTTGGCTGCAAACGTGATAACATCAGCATTTAAACATCTATTTTTTTCTCCTTCTGTCATGTAAAGATCAAACTTGTCATCTGAAGAAAGATTAGTTTATGGAAAAATAAAACTTAAGACTTTTATCTATAAGCTACTAAAATTGATAAAGAATTAGCTATGAACATTGTGGGGGAGGGTGCCTTCCAGTCTTTCTTTTTGTTCTGAACTTGACAAGCACAAATTAAAATGAACATTTAGATACACAAAGCAGAAGAGAAAATGAATTTCAAGAGTACATGAAACTGAAAATCTCTTATATACAACAGTCTTTTCCCTTTAGTATACAACTTCAACACATAATTATCCCTTTTTTCAATTAACAAGCATTTATTTTCTCACTCTCAAAAATAAAGCCCTCACAACAAATACATATAGTCAAGCGAAACAAATTCTTACACTGAATGTGTTCAAAAATATGTGTCTCATTGTTCATCTTGGGTCCATCACCTCCCTGTCAGGAAGTGCATAGTATACTTCATCACTGGTTCTCTGAAATCATGATTGATCACTGTATTGATCATAGTTCTCAAGTCTTTCAAAGTTGTCTTCAGAATGCTCTTGTTATTATATAATTTTCTTCTAATCCCATTTACTTCATTTTGTATCATTTCATGCTAGTTCTAAGTTCCTCTGAAACCATTCCTTTCACCATTTTAAGATGTTAATAATATCCCATTATATTCACATACCCTAATTTGTTCAGGTATTCTCCAATTGATGGGCACCTCCTTAGTTTCCAGTTCTTCACAACTACAAAAATAGCTGCTATAAATATTTTTTACATAAAGTGGTCTTTTTTCCTTTTTCTTTGATCTCTCTAGGATATGGGATTAATAGTTGTATTTCTGAGTCAAACAATATGCTTCATTTGGTGACTTTGGGAGCATAGAAACAAATTTCTCTCTAGAATGGCTGTACTAGTTCACACCTTCACCAACAATGCATTAATGAGACTATTTTCCAGTAGCCCCACCAATGTTTGTCACATACCTTTTCTATCATCTCTGCCAATGTGATGATGTGCAGTGGAACCTCATAGTTGCTTTCATTTGAATTTTTCTAAATATTAGTAATTTGGAATATTTTTAATATGACTCCTGGTAATTTGGACTTCTTCCTTTGAAAACTGCCTCTCCATATCCATTGATCATTGATTAGTTGAGGAAGGGATCTTGTTCCTGTAGGTTTCAATCAGTTTCTTTTGCATAATTCCCTCTTGAAGTTGGAAACCAGAAGCACCCAGAGTGACTGCAGGGCTACGAATAGCTCAAAGATGGAAGATAACTCAAAGAACACTGAAGATATTTTACTGTCACCAACTCTTCCCTGCCCCTCATGCAGGGCAGGGCATGCATCTCCCCCAGTGAGGTAAGAGTCCCTTATCAGTGGGCTTTGGGAGTGGGGTTACATTTCAATGAAAGCTTTATCAGGGAAACTTGATACAAAGATTTTTTTTTCCCCAGTTGACTGTTTTCCTTCTCATTTTTGCTGCATTACTTTTGTTTGTTAAAACTCTTTGTGGGACTTCAAAGGGGCACAGTAGATAGAGCAATGGCCCTGGAGTCAGGAGGACTTGAGTTCAAATCTTGCCTCAGACACATAACGCTTACTAGCTGTGTGACTCTGGGCAAGTCACTTAACCCCAATTGCCTTGCCAAAAACAAAAAAAAAAAAACTTTTTATGTAATCAAAATTATCTACTTTATCTTCTGCAATCTTCTCTACTCCTTGTTTGATAATAAACTCTTTCTCTATAGATTCAAAAGGAAATGTATTCCTTTCTCTTATAAATTACTTACAATGTGACTGTTTAAATCTAAGTCAGGTATCCATTTGGAGCTTATTCGGGTATATTGTTTGAGATGTTGTTTTGTATCTAATTTCTACCAGATTGTTTTCCAGCTTTCCCAGCAGTGATTCTGTACCTTAGAAAGTAGGGACTTTGAGTTTATCAACAGTAGGATACTAGGTTTGCTTGCTTCTATATGTTGTGTACCTAATCTGTTCCACTGACTGATACCTCTATTTCATAATCAATGCCAAATAACTTTAATGATTACCACTTTGTAGCAGAGTTTGAAGTCTAATACTGTTAGGTCTCTTTCCCCTCCCCCCCTTTATTTGTACTTTTTCTCTTGAGATTTTTAACCTTTTTCTCCAAATGAATTTCATTATTTTTTTTCTATCTATAAAATAACTCTTTGGCAGTATGATTGGTATGGCACTGAATAAATAAGTTAATGTTGGTGGCATTGTCATTTTTTATTATATTGGTTTGGTCTACCCATGAGCAATTCATATTTCTCCAAATAATTAGATTCATCATTATTTCTGTAAAGAATGTTTAATCATTTTAAACTCCATTCAAAATTCACTCTATGAAGTTGGAGTAAGATTTACTTATGACTTATTCCTCTGAGTCTACCCTTCTTCTAATCCCCCCTCTTCTTGCTTCTCCTAGTTCCCTCCTATTTCCCTATTCAGCTAAATGTACTTTTATACTAAATTTTTATACTAAAACTTTTATACTAAATTTATACTCTTTTTTGACTGGTTCAAGTGATGCTTTTGTGTGGTAGTCTACTTGCTACCTAGATTCTGTGAGAGCAAGTTTTCCCCCTTTCTTCCCTTTTTGTTTCTAGTGTTTTGATTTTTACCCCCCTTTTCTTTAATCTTTTAATAACATCAAAATATGACAAAGTCATTCCCAGGCCCTTTGTTTTATTTAATTTCCTCTCTGACCCTTGATGACATTAGAGTTTTGATGGATCGCTTTTCTCTTCTCCCATTATTAGAATGTAAACACTTCATCTTTTCATAGTCCCATGCAATTGCTCACCCATATGTAGCTTTTTATGTTTCTCTTCACTCCTATGTTTGAATTTTGAAGTTTCCACTCAGCACTGATCTTTCATCAGGGATGACTAGAAGTCTTTTGTTTCTTAAAACTCTATGTTTCCTCTGTAGGATTATTCTTTGTTTTCCTGAGTAAATTTTTCTTAGTTGTAAGTTTATATATGTTGCCTTGTGGAATATGATACAAGCTGTCCTGTTCTTTATGTTGCAGAGGACGAATCTTGTGTAATCCTGATTGTGGTTCCTCGGGGATTAAACTCTTTCTTTCTATATTCTTGCAGTATTTTTGCTTTGACCTGGATTTTGGTTGTGAAGTTCCTAGAAGCTTTCTTTTTGGGATTTCTTTAAGGAAGTTACCAGTGGGTTCTTTCTATTTTAACTTTGCACTCTGATTCTCAGAAGTCTAGGCAATTTTCATTCATAATTTCTTGAAATATGGAATCCAGGATCTTTTTTTGGTCATGGCTGTCAGTACAATAATTATCAAAGCTTTTTTTTCCTCCTTTGCTTATGTCCCAGGTCAATTGTTTGTTTGTTTGTTTGTTCTAACAAGGTATTTTGCATTTTCTTCTATTTTTTTCAATCTTTTGATTTTGTTTTAATATTCTTTGTTGTCTCATAAAGTCTGTTTTAGCCATTCTAATTTTCGAAAAGACTGTTATTTGGGTGAGTTTTCTTAATCTTTTGTACTAAGCTATTAATTCTCCTTCCAATTCTTTCCTCTAGCACTTTAATTTCCAATTCTTTCCTGAAGAGATTTCATTTAATTTTTAATATGATTTTTAAACTATTACTTCATTAGTCTAAGAATTCTACTTTACCTTGTAGCTAAGCTATATTTTTCTTGAGGCTTTGCTTATAAATATTGTGGAAATATTCTCTTCTGGGTTTTTGTCTTGGCCATCTCTGGCTCCATAATTGCTCTCTATCTTAGATAGGTTTTGTTTGCTTATTTATTTTTTTCTGTTTTACTTCTTATATTGGAACTTTGTATCACGGTCAACCTCCATGCACTTCTAGAGGAAATATTGAGGCCCTGTTTGATCGTGATCTCTATTCTCTGAGGTCCTGAAGCTGCTTTCCTCAGGTATGTTAGAGTGTTATTTTCCTCAAGGATCTCAGAGGAAGCTCAGACTGAGGGCCTGCAAACTTTCAGCATGCTCAAAGTGGTTTGATCTAGTATAAAGTCTTATTGCTGTCTACCTAGTCCAAATTTTGCAAGCTCCAGACCCCACTTTGCTTTTGGTTAACACGATTTCAGAATTTCTCTGGTTGGAGCTCCAGTAGGCTACTGTGGGCCTCAGTTCCTGTCAGCCACTTGGAAGGCTTTGCAAGTTCTGGGTGAAATAGCTACAGGCTCACCTTTGGCCTTAGCTCCTTGCCTGTTTACTCAGCTGAAGACACCACCCTGGGTCTATGGGCTGAATCCACAATCCCAATCTGTGGTCAAAGCCACAGAGCTACTGCTTAGGCCCAGTGAGGGGAACTTCTCTCTGCCTATAACATTCAAGCTGTCCTACTTTCCCATGTTTCCTTCTGGGCTTCTTTCTATCTATTTTTCTTCCTTCTCTCCTATGCATATTCAAAAATGTTTCAATAATTCTTTTTCTTTCTTTTTTTTTTAGCTTTCCTATCATTCTTTTTCTTCTCTCCTTCTCACCTCCCTACCCCCAACAGAAAAAAGAAAAAGAAAAAAGTCTTGTAATAAATATGTATAGTCAAACAAAGTAAATTCCTTCATTGGTTCTGCCTGTAAATGGATGTCTCATTCTGCACACGAGGTATAAACGTACATACCTATTTCTCAAAAATAAAGAGTACTTCCAAAATTTATTCATATTACTGAAACATTTAGGAGAATTAAGAGCATCTTCACAATTGTCTTCTACTACACACTATTTCCTCTAGAAATCCCCTTCCAAAAATACCCCTTCTTGTATTTTCACCATCAAAGTTTCACTAGAATGAGATACCATGAGAATGAGATAGAATGTCTTTTATCCTAGAACCTATTTTTATTTGGTCATAAGGTTAGGGGGATTTTAAACATTTTTTTTTTTTAGAATTCAAGTCCTCATGCTTTCATCACATAGCAAAGATGATTACTTTAGGGAAAGTTCAATAAAATCTCTTTGATCTTGGTTTACGGGGTGAAGCAAGTTACATTTTTCCAGTTTAAACTGTTCCTCTAGGGTTTGGGGGTTTGTCTTGGGGGAATTTTTTTTTCAGTGGTGGGATAATTCAGAAGTGTTTTTGATTGTAATAGTAATTTTAACATTTTCCACAATTCATAGTGTGTTTGTTTATAACCATGGAGAGAAGAAGAGGCCTGTGTTAATGCTTTTCTTGGAGTGATTTAAGAATAGAACAAGCCAGGTCATTTGGGAGTTATATTGCAGAAGGCTTCCGGACAGTTGTTTCTTCAGAAGCATTTCCACTTACACCTATTTTTGCCTCAACTCCTAACCAATTTTTACTGCCAATTTTCACATATATCTTCAAGTACATGCAATTATGGAAGGAATGAAATTGAATTTAATACTCCTGTTTATGTAATTGTCAACAAACACAGCTGGGAAAATATAAATATATAATATAATATAATATAATAATAATAGTTAACATTTATATGGTAGCTATTATGTGCCAGGCACGGTGCTAAATGCTTACAATTATTATCTCATTTTACCCTCAAAACAACCCTTCAAGGTTATAATAATAGCTAAAATTTATATAGTGTTTACTATGTGCCAGGCATTGTGCTTCAAGCCTTACAATTATTGTCTCATTTGATCCTCACAACAACCTTTGCAGTGCTCTTATTATCCCTATTCTACAGAGGGGGAAACTGAAGCAAAAAGAGGTGAAATGACTTGCCCAGGTTCACATAGCTAGTAAATATGTGAGGGTGGATTAGAGCTCAGCTCTTCCTGACTCCAGGCTTGTTGTTCTATCCACTGCACCACATTTTATAAAAAAAAAAAAAAAAAAAAAAAAAAGACCTTGCTAATTATGAGCATAGTCCTAATTTTGAGAACTCCTTTTCCTGGAGCAATAGGGGCTCCTAGCAGGACTGGAGCCAGTGAAATAAACAAAGTAGGGCTCCCAGGAGAGCAATAAGGGCTTATTCTGCTTGATCCCTGAGGGAAGAGGTGGGGCCAATAAGTGGGAAATGTAGAGGCCGATTTTGATTTAAAATAAGGCAAAAAGCTTCCTTGCAATGATTCTTCCTTCACAACTCTTCCCCTTGATGCCTCTGACATAGCCACCACCTCACTGCAGGCCCTCATCATGTCCTGTCTGGACTTCTGCAAGAGCCTACAAATCTCTTCCCACTCCAGACCATCCTCCACTCAGATGTCAAGTTAGTCTTCCTTAGTTGCAGGTCTGACCATATTACTCCTCTACTCCACAGATTCCAGTGGCTCCCTCCAGGGATCAAATAGAAATCTTTTGTTTGGCATTTAAAGTCCTTCACAGCCTGACCCCTTTCTTCTTTTTCAGCCTTCTTACATTTTACTCTTGTACACATATTCTAAGATACAATTGCACTGGTCTCCTTGCTGTTCTTCAAACAAGACACTCTATCACTACTCTGGGCATTTTCTCAGGCTCTTCCTTATGCCGGGAATTCTCTCCCTCCTCATTTCTGCCTACTGGCTTCCTTCAGGTCCCAGGTAAAATCTTACTTTCTACAAGTAGTCTTTCCAGATCCACCTTTAATCTTAAGGTCTTCTCTCTGAAATTGCTCCCAGGTTATGGATATGTATATGTACACACACACACACATACACACACACACACATACATATATTACACACACATATACATATACATATGTGTGTGTGTGTGTGTGTATATCTATTTATCTTACATAGTTACTCACATAGTTTCTCCATTAAATTGTGAGCTCCTGGAGAGCAGGGATTTATCATCTATACATACATACATACATACATACATATATGTGCATACATATATACATACATATATATACACATTTCTATAGATATAATATGTGCATGTTTATTTAGTTACCTTTCTTTGTATTTCTAGTATTTAGCACAGTAATAAGAGCACATAATAAGGCCTTTAAAAATGCTTATTGAGTAACTGGATGACTTAAATGGAGATGTAAGACTGGACTTTTTAAGGAAGTTTATAAGAGAAATAACCTCACATCAAGAAGTCTAGGCTGGAGCATAGAGGTGGGGATGAGCAGACAATTAGCAAGCAGAGCAGGAACTAGCAGGAAAGCCAGAACAGCTGTGCCCCACATGCTTTCATCCTGAGAAGCCGGATTCCTCTCACCCTTTAGCCAATCCAGGCCAGGAAGGATATTTGTAATTAAGTGTGGGGAATGGTGGGGAGAGAAGAAGGGAAGGTTGGAACCGAAGCAAAGATGGTTCACTATTGAAATTTTTCCTCTATTGTGGTACAGGTGGATGATCACTGGTTTGAAAGCCTAACTCAGCCAATTACCACCTGCCTGTCTTATCTATAAAATGAAGGGCTTGATTAATTAGGAGGCTATTGCAATAGTAAAGAAAAGAAGTGATGGGAGAGGTGATTTCAGAGACTTGACCTTCATTTTTATCCCTTTTAAATTTAATCTTATTTTACTTGGCCCAATATTCTAACTTTTTAGATCATAGGATCTTAGATATGAGCTAGAAAAGACTTTAGATGGCATCTTGCCCAAACCTTTCATTTTACAGATTAGGAAACTGAGGTCCAGAGAGACTAAACAATTTGTCCAAAGTCATAGAGGTAGATATCTCTTTGGATCCTATCATCCATTTTTTTTTTTTGCTGAAACATGGACTGCTTGAAGGGAAGTTATGGATAATAGTACAAAATCCCTGACATCTTCTAAGGAAAGATGCTCTTTAAATTTATCCTATTGCTTTAACAACACACAGTGAGTTGGTTCAACTCAATGAAGAAATGAGCAAGACATGAGAGTGATTCCTTTTGGGGGCTTGTATAAACATGTTTGTGTCCATTTTCCCCTTTAGTAGATAGAAAACTACTTAGTTGTGTGCAAAAGCTTTGATTTATGATGATCCTTCACTTGCAAAATAGGGAAATTGGCTTCAAAGATGCATAGGGTTCTTTCAAATGCCAAGATTTCATGATCGGAATTGAACTGAAACGTTCAATGAATTGTAAAAAAAAAAAAATTCCCCAGTGTAAACAAGAAAATGTATATGTCCTTTTTGCTTCCTTTCAAGTGAAAGTGGGGGGTGAAATCAAAATTCACTTGGGAACATCTTGATACTGCTGAAAGTGGGTTTTTAGAAGAACATAATTGATTCCATTTTGTGCTGTATTTGCTGCTATTTTATAAATGTGCGGAATGTCTCCTTCAGTACCTCGCTTCCCCCAATTACTTTAAGATTATAAAAGAAAACTTATAGGACTTGGAATAGTTCCAGAAACTCATTCACTTCTCCTTATTGTATTTAATAAGGCACATAGTAAGAGTTCAACAAATATTAATTAACTGACTGATGAGTGGATCTGGTATAAAGGACTATGCTTTTTAAAGGCCTTTGCAACAGCTTAAGCATCTTTTTTCTTTTCCTAAAAATGTACCTATTCCTACCTGAGGTTACCCAAACTCTGGGTCATGTAGCTCAGGAAAAGAGACTATATATATATGTCATCTGTGGAATTGTGACACACACATGTCCATCGCCCACTAATGGTGTGTCTCGCACTTGAGTGAATAAATAAACTGTTGTGTACTATACATCAGTAACCTGTGCTGGTTTATTCTTGCAGTGGCTAGCAAGAACCACAAAAATTCTTGCAACAGTACTATGCTTTAGAAGTACTCTGCTCTTTTTTTCTTTTCTTTTTTGAATGGAAGAGGCTTTTCCCAATGCCATCTTCCTCCTTCCCTCTGTAAGAAAAACTATTTTCCTCTCTTGATATTAGTTTGTATATTAGTACATACCTTGTATTTTTTTTACATGTTTTACCCACCCCTCCCCATACCCACCCCAGAAAGTATAAGTTCCTTGAAGGTAGAAACTTTTTTTTTCTTCTGACTTGCTTCAGCAATTAGTACAAAACATTGAACACAGCAAGTGCTTAATAAATGCTTGTTAAATTGAATTGAATTGAATTGAATTGATAGGTAATGCATAATGAACAGGGATTAGGTAGGGATTAGGTAAGACCCAACTGCAGAAGCAGAAGTGTAATTGATAGAATGCTGAACTTGGCATCAAGAAAACTTGGGTTCAAATCCTCCCTCAAATCTGGGACTTACTAGATGTGTGACCATTGTCGAGTCACTTAACTCTCAGCCTCAGTTTCCTTATGTATAAAATGGAGACGATGAGAACTGCAGTACTTTTCTGATAGGATTGTTGTAAAGCTCAGTTGAGATAATGTAGGTGAAACAATTTGCAAACCTTTTGAGTGTTACATAAGGGTCAGTTATTATTGCCTTCACAAATCTCCTTTTTGTCCCTTCCAATACAATGACTGCCATACCTAACCTCATTGCCATGGGACTTTCTTGAGTGAGGATAATTGGTTTGATTCTTCTAGCTCTGTTCACGGAATTTGGGCATGGCCCTGCATTTTGCACATATGGAAAGAGAACCAGGAGACATGGCTTGTCCCCTCCCCTCATACAATCCTCTGATTTTCTATCTTCAACTATGTTCTGGATTTTTCACATCTATCTGCAAATCCTGCCTTTCTGCTTGAATTATCACAGGAGCACAGAGCCAGACCTCGTATAAGCCACAGAGTTCAACCTCTCTCATTTTGCAGATAAGGAACCTAAAGCTTCAGGATGTTAAACAATTTACCCAAGGTCACCCAGGTTGGGCAGCTATTTGCCCAAGTGCACACGGGTAATAAAGGGCAGAACCAGGATCAGAACCCCAAGTTCGACAGCCTGCTCCCAAGAATACAGGTTCTTTTTTGTCCTCCTCCCTATTTAATGGCACTGGTACTTTTGGTTTCCCCATTGACTGGATGTAATACTTTGTAACACTATAAAAACTCTGCCAAGAGAAAAAAAGAAAAAGTTGGAAAATTATCTGGACAATCAGGCTAGCACTGTTGTTATTGAAGATAATGATGTTAAGGTTTAGCCCGAACAACCCAGAACAGGATTTCTCATTGATTGATGCTCAGAATTACTCTGTCCTGCACTTTATTGAAATCTTTAGAAAGTACATTAGATCAATGGTTTGAGATCCCTTGGCAGCAGGCAGCAAGAAACTCACTCAAAATTTATGCAGTAAATCCCTGCTTTTGGGAAACATACACATGAAAATGTAACCAGAATATGTACTCCTTTGTCTTTGTACACAAAAACCCAGTACAGAATTAGAAGCTAACAGTGTAATGTGGCTAGAGTGGGGGCTAGAGGAAGTTATGAAGACCTCTAGAGTCAGAGACCAACTCTGATATTATTATTAGTTTGTGGCTATTATAGTTATATATAGTTATTATATGTATATATAGG